>NC_053028.1:460215177-460391571 GCF_003073215.2 Triticum urartu
GCTGACAAGTACTCCCTCCGTTTTTGACACTAGAAGGCTCGGGAGACATTCTACAAGAAAAATCAGCACAGTATATAGTGTCACTAAAATTAATAAAGGGGCCGAAACCCTAAACAGAAGTCAAAATTGCTTCAGCAAGCAGAAGAATGAACATAGCTAAAGCACAACAAAACCAACATGAAACAAGCAAGACATGCAGAAATTACTCTCACAGGCAATAAGCTAACCAGGTTCTCTTTTCAACTCAAGAAGTTCAAAGTTAACATAACAATCTACTAGTACTACAGAGAGTATAAACTTTTAGAAGGCAAGCCTGGCGGAACATCGCAAAGATTTAAAGCAGCAGGTGACAAAACATATATAGCTTTCAAATATATCTTGCTGTCAGCAGGGCTTTGGAACAGAAGTCAGGCAGTCCACTGCCCGCCGTATCCAGCAGCAGCAGCAGGCTGAGGTGACACGCCCTTTGCAACCGCAGGCTGTGGGTTTGCAGCAGGTGCAGCATAGCCACTTTGAGCTGCTGGTGGCGCAGACTGATCATAACTTGGTGGGTTTGTAGCTGGTGGCTGAGTGTATCCTGCCTGACCATATCCAGGCTGACCAGTTGTCGGTGCAGCAGCATATCCTGACTGTGGGTAGGCATTTCCATAGTTGGGATCAGCTGGGGCTCCCTGATAACCATAGTTTGCATTGTTTTGAGCTGACTGATCACCGTATGCTGGCTGTGATGCAGGATACTGCGCATAGCCGCCTTGTTGACTGTACCCTGGTCCTGCCGGAGCAGTCTGACCATATGCTGCTGGCCCTTGCCCTTGCCCACCCTGCTGTGAATAACCCTGCTGAGCATACCCATCAGGTCCAGTTGGGTATGTTTGACCATAAGCAGGAGGTTGCTGGGCTGGCGGAGCATAAGATGCAGGCGGTGGTGCCTGGTAAGCACCATCTGCAGGTGCACTGCCTCTGGGTGGCCATTGTCCAGGTCCACCATATGGAGGTCTAGCATAAGGATCTGGCTGTTGAGGGTAGCCTTGCTGCGGACCGGCTGGTGGCTGCCCATAGTACTGCTGGGCTGGAGCTGGAGCACTGTACCTAGGATCACCATATCCAGGGCCATAGTTCTGTGGAGGTGCAGACTGCGGATACTGAGGCTGTCCATAGCTTGGAGCTTGTGATGGGCCATAGCTGTTGTAGTTACCTGGTCCAGGGGGGTAGTTTGGTGGCTGGCTTTCATAAGGTTGAGATCCCTGTTTGTAGTAGTCATAACCACCACCCTGGTGAGGCGGAGGGCCCTGCCTCTGGTCCCAGCCCATGCCACCTCTTGGTGGTGGCTGCTGTGGGTAACCACCATAAGGGGGTTGAGAGTATGGCGCGTTCTGAGGAGGCCCTCTTGGTGGATATCCATACTGCTGAGGTTGAGACCGTGGCCCCCACTGAGAAGCTGGGCCATGACCCTGAGGGTTGTGATGTTGCGGACCATAGCCACCAGACTGAGTTGTGTTTCTTGGAAATGTCTGTATATAAAAGTATGTTAGAAACCAAACAAGAAAAGTAAATGGCAAAGACAAAGGCTGGATATAAGATGTATAACAACATCATAGAAGGATAACTGTCATATCAAAGTTGTACACCAATAAACCTGCAAGTTCGTGCTAGTAAAAAACTTTTCATAGCTACAGCATTCAAATAAAGTAGTCTTCCAAGAGAAAAAATACAAGTATGCATCTTATAACATTTCATACCCTTATGTGGACATCTAAAGTGAAAAGTGCAACACAAAGGGCAATAGAATCAACCATCCATGAATAAACACATAATGTCAATGAGATGAGACACTAGTATTAGAATGCAAATACCAACAATCATCACATTCAGTAGAATTAAGGGAACAAGAGCTTCACAGATTGAAAGAAACAATGTTTACAATTCAACATATTTCCACATCTCCATACAGTTCAGAAATAAAAAAACATGGCAAGATCACATACGAAGCACTGACATGATAACAAGGTTAATTAGCCCAAACTTCATAAAGGGACAGACAGGGACTGCAGTTGTGGGGGGGTAACACATCATAAAACTAAGACAAATGATGTGACATAGTTCACAGCTTTTCGACTATAGAGAAGTGGTTCTGCAGACAACAGAGAGTTGCAAACAATTTAGTTTAGCAAACCTAGACATGGTGATGCAGTATCCTTGGCATGGCAATGATACAATTGGTGCAGTCTTCCAATGCAGGATTGGTTTTTCTTTCCATTTCAGCCATAAGCAGCCTTACCAGTTACCCCGACTACAAAAACCATACGAGGGCAAGGGACAATGATCAATATCCCTCTGCTGTGATGCAACGGATGAAGGAGATGACCCCATCAGGAAGGCCTAGCTGAATCTGCATTGGTATACCCAGCCAACTCCAATTGGCACCTTCAACAAAAGATAATTCACGGAAACTGGAAGGGAGATAACCTGATGTGTCAGCTACGACTTCCGATGTAGGAAACAGTATCAGATTTTATCTAGAGTTAGCAAGAGGCTAATTGACCAAACCATGTGTGAAGCCAGAGCCAAGGATCAGGTAAAAACATTGAGGGCAGTCCAGTTACACTAGAACCATGAACTCTTCTATTATTGTTTCTGTAACTGTATCCAACTTTCCTAGGTCCAAAATACAAAACCATTCAATATTAACTGGTGGTGAACCATTTATTCCTAGTTCCTAATTTTGTTTCTAAATATAATCGATGCTGCACATTATGTTTCGTACTGATACTACATCAAGCACAATAACATGATTGGCAGGTTGCAGGCAACACTCAAAATTTTATAGTGACATGCAGAACAAAAGGTGGCATACTAGACATTTCAGGGCAAAATACATACTAAATATTTCAGGGCAAAATTTGGTGGAGAATATAGCTCTAACAGTAACAAATAACCCACAATAAAATTATGTGGGTGAACCTACTACAACCCACAATAACCCACAAGCCGATTGCATGTCACTGACTGATTGATCGATCAAGGAAAGTAGGGCAAACGGAGAACTTACCTTCCAGTCCAGTTAGGCACTTCTATATATCAAGAATGTCATACAGGCCCATTAAAGAAGACACAGATTAGTCTAGTCATACTTCAGATTCCATAAATGGGCAAGGGGCAATATAAAACACCCCAAGCACGATAAAGTGACTATTTTCGGATTGCTATTTAATCAAGAATGCACTTGCGCTAAAGTGTGCTCATATACACATGAACAATGTTCAAATTTACAAGATGCAGAGTTGGAATGAAACAGCCACAAATGTTAAAATGGGAGCATCAACGCAAGTTACAAAAATGGCATAAACTAGGACAATTTTCAATTTCTATTATCAGAATATAAAAGGTTTTACTCCAAAAAACAACTAATGGGAGACTCCTTTCAGGCAAAACATCTCCAGTCTTATTCATAGACAAGGCAATTTGAACATAATTGACAACAAAGTTTTGAAAAGTTAAGATGATTAAGTGCATCACATTTATTAGCAGCATTAGCATAGCACCATGAATAGCATATAATTAACTACCAAAATGGTGACATAGAAAAAGCCAGTTGTACCAATCAGACAAGGTAGAAATGAAATACACAGGCAATCATACATGCTATGATTTCGTACCAAGTAGCATAATACACAAACTTGATATTTTGGCGACAACGCTAAATTCAATATCACTATGTTTATCATAGGGGCATAAGCATCATGCAGGTAATCACAGCACAAGTGTACATATGGACAATAGACAGAATGAAGCATTACTGAGTTGCTCACTGCACAGATGAATGATAAAAGGCATAAAGCAGGATCACATCAGCCTCAAGCATCAGAGGCTTCATCACAGCAATAATGGAGCAAAAAAGCACAAAGCAGGGTTACATCACCTGACTCATAGCTTGCTTAATCAACTCTTTTGCAGCTTCTATCTGCTTCTTATTGCCAGTAACACGTACAGTCCTTTCGGTCAGTGTAGTACCCGCCGGAGGATGTTGAGGAATTAACTACATTAACATTTACCGCCGCCCTCAAGCCTCAGTTGACATAAGCTATAATTGTTTAAAATGCAAACTATCTACCTGGATTCGAGCACCCGATCGGGTTTGCAGGTTTTTAATTGTCTCACCTCCTTTTCCAATAATTAAACCAACCTACGAAATTGATAAGATCAGAGAAGAGTTAGGCAAACGAAACAGTTGGATTCATCACCAACATTGAAAACTAACCTTATTATCAGGGACTAGCATCTCAAACTGCTCTGAACCTGACTGACCAGACCCGAAACCTTTGGCTATCAAGGCAGGGGAACCGCCAGCCTCAGCCTGGAATATATGCATTGGATAGAGCCTTAGATGTAACTTTTACCAATATAAGTTCAGCGAACATAAACTACTTCAAACACCTGAGTAAGTTGATACATTTAGCATACCTCAGCTATAACACTCTTAATAAGCTGCTCAGCCTTGTCAATACTCTCGGTAGTTCCAACCAATTCGACTGGACGAGTCGTGGCATCTGAAGGAACATCTGCATCCTTTGTAATTTGGATCTTTGCGCCCGAGCTCATTTGCAGGTTTCTGATTGTTTCACCCGCTTTTCCTATTAGAACGCCGACCTGCATGAATTTCCACCATCAGCATAAGCAAATTATGTGTGTAAATCAGTAGTAGACACGAATTTCTGTGTTTGATGCAACACTGGCCCCAAAAAACAGATTTCATCGAAGCCAATGGTTATACCTTGGTATTGGGCACATCAATTAGGCGGGTAGTCTCCTGCAGGGCACCGGTTGCATCGCCTTCTTGCTGTTGTGGCGGTGCTTCAGTTGCAGTCTCTTGTGGCTTGACCTCATAACTTGTCTGCAGATCACCAGCAGGAGCAACCTCGGCATCTGCCGCCCCCTCAGTAATCACAGCGACTGGCTCCTCGGGCTTCTCGGAGGACTCACTGTTTTGCACGGCATCTGATCCCAACAGAGATAACGAACGGATCAGCAGACGGATTACGATCCAGGCTTAAGACGAACCGACCATGTTTGACAAGCTAGAATCGTCGCCGAGACAGTAAACCCTAGGTACAACCGCACACGTGGATAGAGAGGGGGTGGGGCGCGAGAGAGATTAACCTGCGCCGTTGCCTTCCACGCGCGGTCGCTTGGCGTCCTCCCCGGCGCCGTTGGCCTCCGCGCCCGCGTCGACCTCCTCGAGCTTCCTCTTGTGGTCGCCTTCGGCCTCGGCAACCTCTGATGGCTCCTCTTCCTGCGTGGGGGCGGCCGCCGCAGGGTCTGGTGCAGCGTCTTCCTGCACGGCGTCGGTGAGGTCTACGACTGGAATCTTCATCTCGGTCGCTACCTCTGGCGGCGCCGCCGATGCGTCGGAGTCCGCCATGGGGATTAGGGTTTGCGGTTCGAGGGCTCCGGTATTCGTACGGGGGTCTGGAGGCGCCTGTGGGGATATGCGAGAGAAGGAGCCCGTGCCCCGACCTGTCTTGGTTATATAAAAGCGTGGTCGGAGGCGTATTTTACTTTTAAGCTCGGGATATTACGTGCGCCATGGATAGACACGTATTTGACTTAGTTCGCAAGTTTTTTCTTTTTTCTTTTTTGATTTGAGGGGAAAGTCAAGCACGCTATAAATGAAAAACGTAATTGGAAAAACAAAGCACTTTTTACTTTTCTCTTGTACTTCTATATATGTTTTTCATTCTTATTGTGCCTGGTTCAGCATTGCCTTGAAGTGTCGTCAACAATGTGTTTGCATGACAAAAGAGCAAGCACACTAACACACTAAACACGAATAGAAAAAAAAAACTTAGGCATGCATGGTCATAAATGCAGAGCAAGTCCATCCTAGCTACTATAAGACATCCCTCAATGCAAAGGTGCTTAGATGAGGTGCTAAGCATATTAAATGTCTTGACAACTCAAGTCCACAATGCAAAGGTGCTAAGTTTTTGGGTGCTAAGCTTCGTGCATTTAATTCGTTGTAGACTCAGAATTGTGCTTCCATCTAGGTTCACGTGCTTAGCATCGTTTCTTCCTGGGGTCATCATACTACTCTCTCTCTTCTTAACTAGCATGCCACATCATATTTTTTGCTTAGTTGGCAACCTTAGCACATGTACAAGGTGGAGCATTGGGAGGGGCCTAACATCATCCTAGCACCACATAAAAAAAGGGTGTAATCCTACCATTACAAGTTCGCCATCAGTGTGAAGGGTTTAATATATACTACCTCATCAAAATATACATGCCGACAATAGTTTTCAAGCCCCAACTATCACAAAATGTACATCGTCATTGTATCTTCGTAGTCGATCATCGTGCACGCCATCACCACCATCACCAGAAACAAAACTAGTAGTGGTGCTTTACACAGCCAAGTGATGAGGGACATTTTTGTGCTCATCCTGCCATTGCTTAAACTGTTTTTTTTATTTTGAAAAAATCACTCTGATACGCCACTTAATGACTAATGGATGCGAGAGATCGTGGAATCCTTGGTTTAATTTGTTACACATGAAAATATATGCCAAATATAAAGATAAATCATCACTTAGAAGGAAACAAAAAATGGAGAATGAATGAAGGAAATCAGAAGCGCAACAATCTATCCAAAGCGCAAGACGGCGTTTGGTGTGAGTGCACGTGCTCCAACCAAGTGATGGCAGCTCCGTGAAGTCCAAACCCTCCCACTATTATAATTGGGACAACACCAAAATCTCAACAGGAGAGCGTCGAGAACATCATTCGATAATTACAAGCCATTTTTAACCCTAGTTGTCGTCATTCCCCGTCTCATCATCATACCGCCGCCATCACCATTGCCGCAAACATCTCCCCTCCAGTATAGTTATATTGTAGTTGTTATCGCATCCGACAATCATTGTAGGACATATTATCAAATAAGTATTCATCTTTATGTCTCCTTCAATCATTTTCTCTTGCGATCTCATCGCCATGTGTGATTAGTTCGAAAAGACAACGGGTTAAGGCATAGCCTTGCAATCCTATGCATTTGTATGAGGGATTGATGTAATGACTTTGAATAATTAGTGTCATGAGTATGTAGTTTTAACTGTATTTATTGAATGTTTTTTAACTGTATTTATTGAATGTAAAAGTCTGATTAAGATGAAAACGGTTTTCCATGCATGGTTGAATATTGTGGTGGGCATTCTCCCATGCATGATTACATGTTCAGGTGGTTCCATTCACAATTGTATAACGATGTGGCAATGTTATGATACTACTTCCATGGCACGTTGCACGATGAGGGTAGTAACATATACTAGTGACATATGCATGACACTAGTCTAAATTACTCCCCATTATGACCACCCTTAGGTACATAACATTTCAATTTATATGTATTTGAGTTTTGACGCTATAACGGGCCTTGTTATTCTCCAAAATAGCCGATTCCATAGGAATTTCGAAGGAACATGGAATGTCAATTCCCTATGATCCAAACCATGACAAAGAAAAGTTTCATATAGGAATTCTATACTCTAAGATTTCTATGTTTTTTAATTGTTCAAAACGGTATTCATATGTCGTTTAAAAATGCACATATTTGTAAATCGAAGCTTGTCTCGGCGAAGATTTCTCGGGCAAGTAACATACCGATAGACAAAAGGAATTACGTATGTTGTCATAACGGTTCGACCGATAAAGATCTTCGTAGAATATGTAGGAGCCAATATGGGCATCCAGGTTCCGCTATTGTTTATTGACCGGATAGGTGTCTCGGTCATGTCTACATAGTTCTCGAACCCGTAGGGTCTGCACGCTTAACGTTCGATGACGATACAGTATTATATGAGTTATGTGATTTGGTGACCGAATGTTGTTCGGAGTCCCGGATGAGATCACAGACATGACGAGGAGTCTTGAAATGGTCGAGAGGTAAATATTAATATATAGGACGATGGTATTCGGACACCATAAGTGTTTCCGGGGTACCGGGTACTTATCGGGTCACCGGAAGGGGTTTCGGACACCCCCGACAAAAGATATGGGCCTTATGGGCCAAGAGGTGAAACACACCAGCCACAAGGGGATGGTACGCCCCCATATGGGCTGGCCTAGGCGGAGAAGGAAAGAGTGGAAGGGAAAGGAAAGAGAGGAATAGGATTCCCCCTTCCTTCCCCCCCCCCCCCCCCCCGTCTTTCCTTCCCCCTCCAACAAACATGGCAGGGGGGCGCGACCAAGGGCGGGAGCCCAAGTAGGATTCGGACCTACTTGGGGCGCCCCTTGGCCTCTCCCCTCTCCCTCCCACCTATATATATGATGAGGGGGTTCCTAGCACACACAAGACAATTGTTAGCCGTGTGCGGCGTCCCCCTCCAAACGTTTACACCCCCGGTCATATTTTCGTAGTGCTTAGGCGAAGCCCTGCGGAGATCACTTCACCGTCACCACGCCGTCGTGATGACAGAACTCATCTACTACCTCGATGTCTTGCTGGATCAAGAAGGCGAGGGACGTCACCGAGCTGAACGTGTGCAGAACGCGAAGGTGTCATGCGTTTGGTACTTGATCGGTTGAAGCATGAAGAAATTCGACTACATCAACCGCGTTGTGAAACACTTCCGCTTACAGTCTACGAGGGTACGTAGACACATTCTCCCCCCGTTGCTATGCATCTCCATGGATAGATCATTGCGTGTGCGTAGAATTTTTTTTGTTTTCCATGCAACGATTCCCAACAGTGGCATCATGAGCCAGGTCTATGCGTAGATGATATGCACGAGTAGAACACAAGGAGTTGTGGGCGGTGATAGTCGTACTGTGTGCCACCAACGTCTTATTTTGATTCAGCGGTATTGTGGGATGAAGCGGTCTGGACCAACCTTACATGTCCACGCACATGAGATGGTTCCACCGACTGACATGCAACTAGTTGTGCATAAAGGTGGCTGGCGGGTGTTTGTTTCTCCTGCTTTAGTTGAATTGAATTTGACTATGGCCGGTCCTTGAAGAAGGTTAAAACAGCAAACTTGATGAATCCATTGCGGTTTTATGCATAGGTAAGAACGGTTCTTGCTAGAAGCCCATAGCAGCCATGTAAAACTTGCAACAACAAAGTAGAGGACGTCTAACTTGTTTTTGCAGGGCATGTTGTGATGTCATATGGTCAAGATATGATGTGATATATGTTGATGTATGAGATGATCATGTTTTGTAGTATCGACAACCGGCAGGAGCCTTAGGGTTGTCTCTTTATTGTATGAAGTGCAAGCGCCATGTAATTGCTTTACTTTATCACTATGCGTTGGCGATAGTTGTAAAAGCAATAGTTGGCGTGACGACCTTGATGCAACGACGCTACGATGAAGATCAAGGTGTCAAGCCGGTGACGACAAAGATCATGACGATGCTTTGGAGATGGAGATCAAAAGCACAAGATGATGGCCATAACATGTCACATATTTTGATTGCATGTGATGTTTATCTTTTATGCATCTTATTTTGCTTAGAACGATAGTAGCATTATAAGATGATCCCTTCACTTAATTTCAAGATAAAAGTGTTCTCCCTGAGTATGCACCATTGCTATAGTTCGTCGTTTCGAGACACCACGTGATGATCGGGTGTGATAGACTCTACATTCACATACAACAGGTGTAAGACAGTTTTACACATGCAAAATACTTGGGTTAAACTTGACGAGCCTAGCATGTACATACATGGTCTCGGAACACTGGAGACCAAACGGTTGAATGTGAATCATATAGTAGATATGATCAACATAGAGATGTTCACCATTGATCACTACCCCATCTCACGTGATGATCGGACATGGGTTAGATGATTTGGATCACGTATTACTTAGATGTCTTGAGGGATGTCTATTTAAGTGGGAGTTCTTTAGTAATATGTTTAATTGAACTTAATTTATCATGAACTTAGTCTTGATAGTTTTGCGTATCTATGTTGTAGATCAATATGTAACGTCCCGAGACCGTTGCGCCAGGTGTCTCCCAGTTATTCGCTGTTGTTGCCTTGTCATTTGTTTGCGTGTTGCATCTTTCCATGCCATCATGTGCATTGCATCATCATGTTTTAAAAACTTGCATTCGTCCGGGTTCCCCAGTTCTTTCGGTTGTCCGTTCTGAGCCCAGACACACTCGCACGCGCCGGCGACACACCCGAAATAATATTTTATAAGTGTCCGGAAAATGTTCTCGTAATGGGTTGAAAGTTGGCGTGCGGTCTTATTATAGTGTAGGTAGACCGCCTATCAATTTTCGTCGCACTCAGAGCTCGTTTGATAGCCCAACCATTAAACATATGGCCGCAATATAGTCGGTCTAACGTCGGACGTTTTCAGTCTCCGGAAACGATTGCCAGGCTACATTACTTCCCTCTCATCTCAGCCCAACCTCTCTAGCACAGCCCACTAGCCCACCTATCTAACCCCCCTCCGCTCCGGACCGTCCGATCGAGATCGAACGGCTCCAAAACGGCCTCAAACCCCCTAACCCCCCTTTTCCCTATATAAACACACCCCTTCCAAATTTGGCATCCCTAGCCCCTCCACCTACCTCTAGCCTTCCCCCTCGAAATCCGCACCGCCAGCCACATCCAGCCGCCTCCCCCTTGTTCTCAGCGCCCTGCCAGCACCCCGCCGCCACTTGTCGCCGCCGCCTCCACTTGTCGCCGCCGCCACTTGTCGCCGCCGCCTCCACTTGTCGCCGCCGCCACGCCCTAGGGCCAATCCCGGAGTGCCACCTCACCCCTCAGCGCCCGCCGCAGCCAACAGGAGCCGGCCACGTCGCCCCTGTCCAGCCCCGCCGCCGTAGCCCGCCAGGACCCAGATCGGGCCCGGGGAAGCGCATCTGGGCCCGGACGAGTCTGCCTCCCTCCCCGTCGCTCGAGCCATCGTCCTCATCGCCTCGCTCGGCCAGCGCCTCCCGCCGGCAAGCCTCGCCATGTCGTCCTCCGACAACCGCATCTCCGTGCTGCCTTCCTCCGGCGACCGGACCCGGCCGGGACCCCGCGCCATGCCGCATCCACGCCCTCTGCTACCCGGAAGCCCGTCGCCGTCACACGCGCTCGTGACCTCGACCCCACCTCGCGTCGTTGCCAGATCTGGCAACCTCCGCCCTGATCTACTCCGCCACCCACTGGATCCATCGACGACGCTCGTCCCTGTCGTTCCTGCGCAGGATCCGGCGAGCCGCCGCCCGTCCCCGACCCTCCTGCGTCGTGTCGTCGCCACCGCAGAGCGCCGTCGCGCCATGCCCTGCTCGGGATCGAGCAGGATCCCTCGCCTAGCCCGCCTAGGCCTCCTCCTGCCTTGCGGGCCTCGTGGGCCACAGCCACGCCCAACCGCCTGCCCAAGGCCCAGTTCGCCCCGGCCCACCGCGACCTCCTGTAGCCCAGCATCCCCCAGGCCCATGGTGAGGACATCCCGGCCCAGCGCCCAGCAGATTCGGCCCGCTTCCGTTTTTTCCCTATCAGCTAATTTGTCTATTTCCCAGGATTTATAGTTACCTCCTGTTGTTCATGCATTTAATAATTAACAAACCATGCATCATATTAAAATAATTTATATATGTAAAATGCTTAGAATTTTGTCTAGTTTCATAATATACCACTTTCATCCATGTTAAAAATGCTTAAATGTTGTTTGATTAAATGTTGCTCAAATGCCATGTTAAAATGATTTATTTCATAACTAAATAACCGTAGCTCCAAATTTAATAAACTTTATATGTAAATGGGGTAGAAAATGCATAGGTTAACATGGTGGCATTACTTTGCATGTTTAACAACTCTAAAATATGGTTTAGGGCAGAACAGTACCAACTATAAAATTTGCATATGAGAATTTTCCGAAATTGTTGTTTGTTGTTTCCGGCCTCATTTAAAAGTGCCTAAATAGTTAGTTTATATATGCCTCACCTCTTGCCATGTTAACCAACATTTAAATATGATGAGTACATAACCGAGAGAGAACTAAATAAGTCATGTGGTGTTTCGTCAATATGCAACTCGTTGCATATTGAGCTCCACTTAATTTGTAGTATTGTTTGTGCACTTTGCCATGCCATGGTTCTTTAAATCGGACATGCATCATTCTTAATTGTGCATCATGCCATGTTTATGTGATGGTTGTTTACCATGTTGCTTGCTTCTTTCCGGTTTGCTTCTATCGTTAGCTTCGGTTTCGTTCTGGAGTTGTGAGGATTCGTTCGACTACATTGGGTCGTCTACTTCTTGGACTCGTTCTTCTTCCTTGCGGGGTTTCAGGCAAGATGACCATTACCCTCGATATCACTTCTATATTTGCTTGCTAGTTGTTCGTTCTGACGCTATGTCGCGCTACCTACCACTTGTCATATCATGCCTCCCATATTGCCATGTCAAGCCTCTAACCCACATTCCTAGAAAACCGTTGTTTGGCTATGTTGCCGCTTTGCTCAGCCCTCTTATAGCGTTGTTAGTTGCAGGTGAAGTTGAAGTTTGTTCCATGTTGGGACATGGATATGTTGGGATATCACTATATCTCTTATTTAACTAATGCATCTATATACTTGGTAAAAGGTGGAAGGATCGGCCTTATGCCCGGTGTTTTGTTCCACTCTTGCCTCCATAGTTTCCATCATACCGGTGTTATCTTCCTTGATTTTGCATTCCTTACGCAGTTGGGGTTATGGGACCCCCTTGACAGTTCGCTTTGAATAAAACTCCTCCAGCAAGGCCCAACCTTGGTTTTACATTTTCCTAACAACCTAAGCCTTTTCCCTTGTGTTTCCCAAGCCCGAGGGTCATCTTTATTTTAACCCCCCTGGCCAGTGCTCCTCTGAGTGTTGGTCCAAACCGAGTAGACTACGGGGCCACCTCGGGGAAACTTGAGGGCTGGTTTTACTCGTAGGATGTCTCATCCGGTGTGCCCTGAGAACGAGATATGTGCAGCTCCTATCGGGATTTGTCAGCACATTCGGGCGGCTTTGTTGGTCTTGTTTTACCATTGTCGAAATGTCTTGTAACCGGGATTCCGAGCCTGAATGGGTCTTTCCGGGAGAAGGAATGTCCTTCGTTGACCGTGAGAGCTTGTGATGGGCTAAGTTGGGACACCCCTGCAAGGTTTAAACTTTCGAAAGCCGTGCCCGCGGTCACGTGGCGGATGGGAATTTGTTAATATCCGGTTGTAGAGAACTTGACACTTGACTTAATTAAAAATATATCAACCGTGTGTGTAGCCGTGATGGTCTCTTTTCGGCGGAGTCTGGGAAGTGAACACGGTGTTGTGTTATGCTTGAACGTAAGTAGTTTTCAGGATCACTTCTTGATCACTTGTAGCATCACGACCGTTGTGTAGCTTCTCATCTTACTCTTATTTGCGTATGTTAGCCACCATATTTGCTTAGCGCTTGTTGCGGCTCCACCTCATTACCTTATCCTACCCATAAGCTTAAATAGTCTTGATCTCGCGGGTGTGAGATTGTTGAGTCCTCGTGACTCACGGATACTCCCAAACAGTTGCAGGTGCCGATGATACCAGTGCAGGTGACGCAACCGAGTTCAAGTGGGAGCTTGATGCAGATCTTGGTCGTTGTTATGAGACTTTTCCGGATGATTAGTAGTGGTGCCCAGTTGGGACGATTGGGGATCTAGCATTTGGGGTTGTCTTCTTTTATTTTGGTTCTGTAGTCAGACCTTGATTGTACTCTGGATGATGTATGTTTAACTTGTTATTTGTGTGAAGTGGTGATTGTAAGCCAACTCTTTATCCCTTTCTTATTCAGTACATGGGATTGTGTGAAGATTACCCCTCTTGCGACAAAACCACCATGCAGTTATGCCTCTAAGTCGTGCCTCGACATGTGGGAGATATAGCTGCATCATGGGCGTTACAAGTTGGTAATCAGAGCCATCCCCGACTTAGGAGCCCCCTGCTTGATCGAATCATTGACGTTGTTGAGTCTAGAACAAAATGTTTTGAGTCTTAGAATTATATATATCGGAGAGTAGGATTCTTTTTACTCCTCAGTCCCTTCGTCGCTCTGGTGAGGCCTCATGACGTAGAAGTTTTGACTTTCCTCTCCTCAAATTTCACTAAAAAAATTTAGGATCACGCGGGTATCTTGGAATCGTTTCGATAGTCTTGTGACGAGAACATTGTTCTTGGTGCCTCCTGATATTTAGGGGTTGTGGCAGTGTCCCGGGGAGTTGAGCTCCGAGGTATTGTTATCACAATTTTATCGTTGCAGTTCTGGAATACCTAAGTTCGCCAACATCGAAAATCTCTTTTATGCAGTTGTTGGTGAGATAACCTCGACGCCATCCAATACTGGGTGGAAGTTCGGGAGTATTGCCATAACTAGTATAACGGATGCTTTTCGAAGGTTGAGGTACACGATTTCCGAAGGTTTCTTGGTTATGTGTTGATGGATGGATACAGCTGGATATTGGGATTGTCAGCTTGGGTGTGATATTATGCTTCCCCTGTATCCCCAACACCAGATTGCATAACCACAAAGTTTCGGGAGTTTATAAGTGGGAATTCAAGTAGCTCCTAGTATATCTTTCCAACAGACACATGATATGATATGGGATCTATCATATGTTTGTTTTCGGCTTATTTTGCAAGCCAATCCTTTGTTTTTGTTTTGGTTTGTGGTATTCGAGTTGCTTCAATGTCAAATGTTCATTCCATACCTTCCTTAAGCGGTGTTCTCATATTCCTATGTGAATACTTATCCTTCTTGATCTTCGAGTTTGTCATCTCAATTTCTTCTCAACCGGCGTGCTTCTCTTCAAGCGGATCTGATCATTTCATTTTTCGTGAGATCAATTCTAAGTTTTCTCAACGGTGTTTATTCCATCTGCCCAAGTTGCCTTTGTTTTCCCCCCCCCCCACCCTTTTCTTCAAGGACTCATATATCTTAATCAAGTATCCATTTTATTCATGTGAAGTCTCTTCATTCTTTTCAATCAATGTTCTTACCCGGTGGTTCTCATGAAGATGCTCTACTAGTTCATCATTCTTCGTTCTCTTTCTTCTCCGGTGGATTCAAGTCAAGCTTTGTCGATCATATCCTTTCCTCATTTCAAATGTTTTCTCATGCCGGTGCACCTTTTAATCATTCACTTCTCGCTATTCAATTGTTCCAGAATGCTGAAGATATCTCAGAAGATTCAAGTTTCCATTCTCAATTCGCTCAAGTTCTTTTGAGGATGTTATCTCATTCAAGCCATTTAAATCAACCGGTGCAATCTCCCTTTCAAGTAATCGTTCGAAGGTGTTTATTTTGAGTGGGCCCTAACCCACAGGTCTTTTCCTAGGATCTAACACTCTTCTAATTTTTCCGGAGTTACTCTTAAATTATTTTCCAAGTTTGACGTAAAAATGGATTGTCATCAGTCATATGTCTTTCTTCAAGATCTTTCAAATTCTTTTCATCGTTGGCTCAACCTTTCTATTCTTCATTCCGGAGTGCCTCAATAATTCATGGTGCCGTATCTCATCGCCACTGCCTGGTCCTCTGACCGTGGTCCACCCCTCCATTGCGAATTTGTCGGGGCACCTCTGAGCCGCCGCCTCCAAAATTGACATAGCCTCACGCCGCTTCGGCCGCAGTATACTCCAGTGGTCGCGACCGGCTCTCTTTGCGCCACGTCCCGCGATGGCCGGGTAGCACGCCGTTGTGTCCACGCGCCGGCGAAACCCGGCGCATCGCTGCCAGCTGCGCCGGACTCCGTCCCCGCTTGCCTTTGCTGAGCCGTCGTGCCCGCGTGCACAAGCTGTCCTTGAGCGCTCCTGCGGCAGCTGTGTACCCAGGGGAGGTGGTGCGTGTATGCACATCTTGGATGTGATTAGTAGTGCTTCTTGGTAAGCTGGGAGTAGCATGTGCTACTACTTGGTTCAGTAAATGGTCAAGGCTGTCGTAACAATGGAGATCGCACCTGCAGTGGTGCCGTACGTCGCAGGGTCCGGCCAGTTTCACTGTCATCGCAGCTCGAACCAGCGATGGAGTTATTATTAACATCAAAATCTGCTTCAGCATAACCGGGGAGTGCAAAGGATTTCGTCCATGGAACCTGGGTTTTGGAGTTGCAACGTACCAAGACCAAAAAAGGAATTTACGATGCAAGTCAAACTTCAGTGGACCTTTGGGAAAAAAAGGTTACAACCACAGCTCAGCTCCAAGGTGCCCTTACCCGGGTCCTCTTGTGCGACCCACGCCCCGTCAGCCGGATGTTACTTGTTGATGTGGGGAATCCTAATATTTACGTCCGCAAACATTCTGCTTCAACTCAATTGACTATTGAAGAAACGCAAGTTTCAGTTTCGGCGGATACAGAAAACATACTTGCCATGGGTTTTGTCCTGCTGATTTGAGCTCAGGGATTTTCGGGTGTGTTGAAGGGCTCAGCCTCACTTCTACCTCCGGTCCGCGGGCGCACTGGCTCCCCGCTGCTCCAGTAATTAGTGCTGGCCAGAAAAGAAAAAGAAGTCTATTTGACATAGCGCTGGCTGTTGGATGCTATCCATAATTTCAATTGTGGATTTATCTGCGTATTAAAACTTGGTCTGCTCCGTCTCTGCCTTATCTGACAAAAAATGCCAGGTGATATTCATCCAAATTTATTCTATTAAACATATTGTTTTTTATCAAAAGAACAATTACTGGGTTTATGATATTTTTTCCGCGGGACCATTATTCCTACAAAAAGGTGTCGCAAAAGGGGCGTGGACAAATATTATTTTTTGCGCTAGCGCTCGTCCTGCACAAGTTGCCACCCCCGCGACATCAACTTTGCCCGTCTGCGAGGCTGACAACGCCTGCGATTGACTCGACTGTCCGCACAGCTTATTGCGCCTGCGATTAACTCGCCCGACCACACCGGTTTATAGTGCCGCAGCCGATTCATCTGTTGTCCGGGCGAGTCAGGTGAAATTCATCCAGTATATTTTATATTATATATTGCTTCCTTTAAGATAGCAATTACTCTGGCTTGCAAGTTCTCCAGTGCAGGACAAGTTATATCACTGAGATGTTGAATGATTCGTACCGGTTTATGTCACGGTCAAATGTGGAGAATCTCAAGACAACTCCTCGAGTCGTCTTAAGACTAGGGGGCTACAATGACATGACTTGGGAACTTCGGGTCATTGGAGGGAATGATAACCCGGTTCCGGAGGACACTGCCATATTGGTGAAAATTTAAAGGCCGTCAAAAAATTGTCAGTTCAAAATAAAAATTCCGGTTTAAAATCCGGTTCAAGAGACATCTCTCTCCCGCAAAGCTTTGAAGCTCTCAAATCCAGTTTAAAAATGTCTGGTTCAAAAAGGAATTAACTTCTCGCAAGTTCGAGTTTAAAGGCCGTCAGAAAATTTCTGGCTGGAAATGAAGATTCCGGTTTAAAATCCGGTTCAAGGGAAAGATGTCTCCCACAAAGCTTTGAAGCTCTCAATATCCGGTTCAAAATCCTGGTTCAAGAAGAATTTGTCTCTTGCAAAAAGTTAAAAGTTGCCGAAGAGAACCTGCTGCCATGATGCATGGTTCAAACATGGGTATCCCGCCTTATTGGCTTATCATATTATTAATCACATGGGGGCTTCTATTTCATAAAGCAGCGTCTGGTTTACCCCTTGATTCAGCTTATCAAAGCTTTATATAACATCACTTGGGGCTTGGTCGTATCCGAACCATAGCTACACCTCTTGATCGGCGCAATGCCACAACATCACTTGGGGGCTTGGTCGTATCCGAACCATAGTCACACCTCCTGATCGGCTCAAAGCCAAATCAATCCGGGGCCAAAGAGAGTGTTGTAAAACAACAATTCAAACATAGGCACCCACTGAGCACAGCTCAAAACGTTACTCGGGGATTCTTTGCTATCGCAATGAACTTAGAATCTACACTTGTAATGGGCTATCAAGCCATGACTTGGAAGCCTGGTGTATACACCTAAAACCCCGGGTTAACCTGCCTCTTTAAGTAAGTTACTCCGCCCAGGTAAACCTGGTATGACCCTTCGAACTTTGACAAGTTACTCTAAAATACAGACCCTGAACTTGTCAAGTTAAAACGATGATTGGTTAAGGATTGAGGACCATCTTAAAAGGCTTTGCAAAAATGGTTTAACTCAGTGGCCTGGCAGCCCATGAAAAGCCTCAAATTTGGGGCCTGGCAGCCCGTGAAAAGCCTCGACTATAACGGTTTTTATTTGCCTTTTGCTAAGTTTTTCTTTTCATAAGATTTGTGATGTTTTTGACCCGGTGTTTATCAACCCGGTTAGGCTGTCAACTATAAGTTGTCAGTACAAGTTACAATCCGGAGATTATTAACCTGGCCTGGTTTCGACTACAAGTCGCCAGCATCGAATATGGATAATCCGGTGTTTATCACAACCCGGTACGGTTTTATCATAAACCGGCACAATATGGAAGGAGTTATCAGTACTCAAGATTGGGGTTATCACCTTTACTACAAAAAGTTGGTAAAACCAACAATGTGATTCAATGTCATAGGTATGATATATTTCATATTTGATTATTCTTAAGTAGAGCCTTGGTTATAAACCCGGGTTATATGTTGGGCATTATGACCCGTCTGGCGGTAAACCGCCAGGACACTTTAAACTTGTTGTATGCAGAAACAGGTTTGTTAAACCGGCCTGGCTTTGGACTATAAGTCGCCAGTATATATATTTGGATTGCGCCATTGGAATCATGCGCTTATAAATCATTGGGTTATATTATTCAAATAGCCAAACTTGGCTGAATTTTCATTATGATATTGAATGAATAAGGTTTTCATACCGGATTATATTATCTTGAATAGCCAACATGGCTGGATTTTTATGGTTATTAATAACCGGTATTATTGAGTTTCCAAAGTTGCTTTAGCGTAATGGCTATTATTTTATCAAAGGATATGATTTATTCTACAATGGAAGAAATAGTCCCGAGTCGCTGCAGGCTTACAACCCGGCACTTGGGGGCTACATTATTCAAATTGAGATTACATGCAAGTCTCATGTCGCTGCAGGCTTACAACCCGGCACTTGGGGGCTACATTATTCAAATTGAGATTACATGCAAGTGTCATGTCGCTGCAAGCATGCACCATGACACTTGGGGGCTAATGCAAAGTCATTTTTACTAGTCTTATTAAAGACCTGACTCATCATATTATAATGAGCCGGCCCTTGGGGGCTACCAATTGCTCCTGTCAACAATTTAAGGTACACAAGTTTTCGTCCATAATATTGAAGGATCCATTGCTCAGTTGGTAAAGCACAAAGCTCTTAACCTTGTGGACGTGGGTTCAAGCCCTACGATGGAAGCTACATTATAAGATGTTATTTTCATTGAAGTATATATCAAGTCCCGGTTCAGTATTATCTTACTGAGCCAGCCCTTGGGGGCTACACATCACTGCTAAAGTCTACATGATTATATTTACAAAGTCCCTGCTCATTATTGCATAATGACCCGGCCCTTGGGGGATACAGTGATTGAAGTTTTTATAAGCAACTACAAGTCCCAGGTTGCTGCAAGCATGACAACCCGGTACTTGGGGGCTACATAATATGGAGTATTCAGTTTTTACTAGTGACTGGGATGAACAACATGGATTTCTTCAAAATTGGTAGTATTTATATTGAAGCAAGTCTTAAGCCATCAATTTGTTCTGCTCAAGACTTGGGGGCTACAGGTATTATATTATTATCGAAGAAATATTTTCAAATTCTCTGTTTGAGCAAACCAGATTGACCCGGCGTCACCAATCATTATGACCCAGTGGCTGCAACCCGGCGTCATTAATCATGAACCGGCGTTGTGAACCGGCTTTGGCAACAATCATGACCCGGAATTATCGGTTTTTATAACCCAACAATGGTGGTAATCATAAACCGGCAAGTTCTACATCTTCAAGCCGGTTGAATATCAGTTGAATATTTGAAGACCAATATTTTTGTCAAATCAGAGCATTGAAGGCCGATTCGAATGGATTCTTTATTTACAAAATATCTTCTGCAAGCAAATTGATTATGAAGTTGGTCTATTGACTCGGATTTTCTAGAAGGAGGAAATAACAAGGATTTAAGGATGATCAGGTGCCGGTTTACAAGAATTTTTAACCTGGAATACAACTTGTCAAAGTTGTTCTTGTGTTTGTTTACAGGATCAGTTTACCATGGATAAATCCAAGCTAAACTGGGGGCTAATGTCGGGGATATACCCCGCAGCGTAAACCGGCCGGAAGTATAACCCGGCCGGACTTGGCGGTTTACTTGAGACCCGGCTGACACTTGGCGATTCACTGGCGACCCGCCCTAACTTGGCGGTTACAAGGCCCAAGGCCCAGAAGGCCGGTTTATGCTAATGGTGGGCCGGTTTAAGAGAAAAGGTGTATTTCCCTTACAAGGAGTCAAGACCCGGACTTGTATCCGATTTGTATTAGAAGATAGACTAGTCCTAATCCTAATATGACTCCACATGTAACCCGCCCCTTCAACATATATAAGGAGGGGCAGGGCTCCCCAAAAGGGAGAAGAGGGACAAGTTCCACAAGTTGGACAAGTTAGGTTTAGACAATAGCTCTCGAGATAGAGCACACTTGTAACCGTGATCATCATCATCAATATCAATGAAGCAGGATGTAGGCTTTTACCTCCACCGTGAGGGGCCGAACCTGGGTAAAACATCGCGTCTCTCGTCCCTCTCAACCCCTCTCAAGCTACCACATAGATGCGTTGGCCTCGCGACTAAGTCCTCACACTAGGACATCTGTCGTGACAAATCCACGACACATCGGGTAAATCGAGCATGCTTAACCGGCGTAGCTAGCAAATGGCAAGGTGCTCCTCCAAGATCTGGGGGTCAGCACGAATGGCAGCCATCGCGACCTCATCCGCGCGTGCGGCCGCGATTTGCTTCTCCGCTACCAAATGCTCCTTGAGATCCTGGCTATACTGCGTGCACCTTGGCTTAGGGCAGCGCTTATTTGGTGGAGGGTTCGGTGATTTGGGTGGAAGGTGTTGCGCTCGCTCCAGCGGTCGGGGCATGTGGGATGTGGAAGGAGGAGGAGTATGGGGGTCGGGTGTGGATTACCTGCCTGGATAGACGAGGCCGAGCAGCGTGAAGGAAGGTCGCCGACGAGGAGGCGGCGCTGCAAGCAAGGAGTGAAGGTTTCAACTTGGAAAGGAAGGCGAAAATAGGAGAAATGGGGCTTTTGGTAAGGGGGGAGGGGGCGGGGAGGTAGATATTTCCGCGGAAGCCAAAAATTTGGAATCGCTTCAGCAAAAAAACTAGCGTGTGCTACGTCTTGAGCTTGTGTTGGTTTTCCCCGAAGAGGAAGGGATGATGCAGCAGAGTAGCGTAAGTATTTCCCTCAGTTTTTTAGAACCAAGGTATCAATCCAGTAGGAGCCCACGCTCAAGTCCCTCATACCTGCACAAAGCGATAGCTACTCGCAACCAACACGATTAGGGGTTGTTAATCCCTTCACGGTCACTTACGAGAGTGAGATATGATAGATATAATATTTTTGGTATTTTTGGTATAAAGATGCAAACTAAAAATTAAAGGCAAAGTAAAAAAGCAAAACAAGATTAAAGTGATGGAGATTGATATGATGAGAATAGACCCGGGGGCCATAGGTTTCACTAGTGACTTCTCTCAAGAGCATAAGTATTCTATGGTGGGTGAACAAATTACTGTTGAGCAATTGACAGAATTGAGCATAGTTATGAGAATATTTAGGCATGATCATGTATATAGGCATCACGTCCGTGACAAGTAGATCGAAGCGATTCTGCATCTACTACTATTACTCCACTCATCGACCGCTATCCAGCATGCATCTAGAGTATTAAGTTAAAAACAGAGTAACGCCTTAAGCAAGATGACATGATGTAGAGAGGTAAATTCATGCAATATGAAATAAACCCCATCTTGTTATCCTTGATGGCAACGATACATACGTGCCTTGCTGCCCCTTCTGTCACTGGGTAAGGACACCGCATGATCGAACCCAAAGCTAAGCACTTCTCCCATGGCAAGAACTACCAATCTAGTTGGCCAAACCAAACGGATAATTCGAAGAGACTTGCAAAGATAACCAATCATACATAAAAGAATCCAGAGAAGATTCAAATATTATTCATAGATAGACTTGATCATAAACCCACAATTCGTCGGTCTCAACAAACACACCGCAAAAAGAAGATTACATCGAATAGATCTCCACAAGAGAGGGGGAGAACTTTGTATTGAGATTCAAAGAGAGAGAAGAAGCCATCTAGCTACTAACTATGGACCCGAAGGTCTGAGGTAAACTACTCACACTTCATCGGAGGGGCTAGGATGATGTAGAAGCCCTCCGTGATGACGGCCCTCTTCCGGCGGAGCTCTGGAACAGGCCCCAAGATGGGATCTCGTGGATACAGAAAGTTGCGGCGGTGGAATTAGGTTTTTGGCTCCTGTTCTGATCATTTGGGGGTACGTGTGTATATAGGAGGAAGAAGTACGCCGGAGGAGCAACGAGAGGCCCATGAGGCAGGGGGTGCGCCCTAGGGGGGGGGCGCCCCCACCCTCGTCACCGCCTCTTTTGTTCCTTGGAGCAGGGTCCAAGTCTCCTTGATCACGTTCGGTGAGAAAATCACGTTCCTGAAGATTTTATTCCATTTGGACTCCGTTTGATATTCCGTTTATCCAAAACACTAAAATAGGCAAAAAACAGCAATTCTGGGCCGGGCCTCCGGTTAATAGGTTAGTCCCAAAAATAATATAAAAGTGGAAAATAAATCCCAATATAGTCCAAAACAGTAGATAATATAGCATGGAGCAATCAAAAATTATAGATACGTTGGAGACGTATCAGGCATCCCCAAGCTTAATTCCTACTCGTCCTCGAGTAGGTAAATGATAAAAAGAGAATTTTTGATGCGGAGTGCTACTTGGCATAATTTCAATGTAAATATTCTTAATTGTGGTATGAATATTCAGATTAGAAAGATTTAAGACAAAAGTTTATATTGACATAAAATAATAATACTTCAAGCATACTTATAAAGCAATTATGTCTTCTCAAAATAGCATGGCCAAAGAAAGTTATCCCTACAAAATCATATAGTCTGGCTATGCTCCATCTTCACCACACAAAGTATTTAAATCATGCACAACCCCGATGACAAGCCAAGCAATTGTTTCATACTCTAACTTTTTCAAAACTTTTTCAATCTTCACGCAATACATGAGCGTGAGCCATGGATATAGCACTATAGGTAGAATAGAATGTGGTTGTGGAGAAGACAAAAAGGAGGTGAAGATAGTCTCACATCAACTAGGCGTATCAACGGGCTATGGAGATGCCCATCAATAGATATCAATGTGAGTGAGTAGGGATTGCCATGCAACGGATGCACTAGAGCTATAAGTGTATGAAAGCTCAAACTGAAACTAAGTGGGTGTGCATCCAACTTGCTTGCTCAGGAAGACCTCGGGCGCTTGAGGAAGCCCATCATCGGAATATACAAGCCAAGTTCTATAATGAAAATTCCCACTAGTATATGAAAGTGATAACATGAGAGACTCTCTACTATGAAGATCATGGTGCTACTTTGAAGCACAAGTGTGGTAAAAGGATAGTAACATTGTCCCTTCTCTCTTTTTCTCTCATCATTTTTTTTATTTTTTTGTTTGGGACTTTTCTCTCTTTTTATGGCCTCTTTTTATTTAGGCTTCTTTGGCCTCTCTTTTTTTCGTCCGGAGTCTCATCCCGACTTATGGGGGAATCATAGTCTCCATCATTCTTTCCTCACTGGGACAATGCTCTAATAATGATGATCATCACACTTTTATTTTTCTTATAACTCAACAATTACAACTTGATACTTAGAACAAAAATATGAATCTATGCGAATGCATCCGGCAGTGTACCGGGATATGCAATATGACAATGATGGAGTGTGTCATGATGAACTAGATGGTGGAAAGTTGCATGGCAATATATCTCGGAATGGCTATGGAAATGCCATAATAGGTAGGTATGGTGGCTGTTTTGAGGAAGGTATATGGTAGGTGTATGATACCGGCGAAAGGTGCGTGGTATTAGAGAGGCTAGCAAAGGTGGAAGGGTGAGAGTGCGTATAATCCATGGACTCAACATTAGTCATACAGAACTCGTATACTTATTGCAAAAATCTAGAAGTTATCAAAGCAAAGTATTACGCGCATGCTCCTAGGGGGATAGATTGGTAGGAGAAGACCATCGCTCGTCCCCGGCCGCCACTCATAAGGAAGACAATCAATAAATAAATCATGCTCCGACTTCATCACATAACGGTTCACTATACGTGCATGCTACGGGAATCACAAACCTTAACACAAGTATTCTTTAAATTCACAACTACTAAACTAGCATGACTTTAATATTATCACCTCCATATCTCAAAACAATTATCATGCTTCAATCTTTTCTTAGTATTCAACACACTCAAAAGAAAGTTTCACAAGTCTTGAATACCAAGCATATTATTATTAAGCAAATTACCATGCTATTAAGAGACTCTCAAAATAATTTAAGTGAAGCATGAGAGATCAATAGTTTCTTTAAAACGAATCCACCACCGTGCTCTGAAAGATCTAAGTGAAGCACATAGAGCAAAATTATAACGCTCAAAAGATATAAGTGAAGCACATAGAGGTATTCTATCAAATTTTAATTCATGTATTGTAGCGACCAGACCTCAAACGGTCCAATCTCTGTGCTCCGGTGTCATCCCTGGATCAGTAATGCTGACACCACACAGTACTTGAAGGATTTATAGCAGAGTAGCAATCACACACTTATTACATCGAGTGTCTCCAAAGATAACTTATTATAATAAAAATGGCTTAAGGCCATCTAATAACGATAACAGCGGAAGGCTTGGAAGATAAGTGAGTCCATCAACTCCAACGGCATCACTGAGTATAGAACCACGACCTAAAACTCCTTAATCTTCGTCTGAAAAGTCTGCAACATTAACGTTGCAGCCCGAAAACGGGTCAGCACATGGAATATGCTGGCAATGTAACACATAGAGAATAATGGAATGAAACAGCTATACTATATGCATATTTGGCTGGTGGAAAGCTCTATGGTTACAGTTTTTCATAAAGCCAAATTTTCCCTACTGCAA
Organism: Triticum urartu; assembly: GCF_003073215.2. NCBI lineage: Eukaryota > Viridiplantae > Streptophyta > Magnoliopsida > Poales > Poaceae > Triticum > Triticum urartu. The sequence continues at coordinate 460,240,367 of NC_053028.1, forward strand.
AGGAATAAATTTATTTAACTATTATGGTGGTTGTTAAACATTGAGAATGGTTGACAGCATTCTCAATCCCAATTAAACATCATCATTAAACAAACCCAACAAAATTAATCTTTAGAGTAACATGTTGAGATTCACATGATAATCCAGGTACTAGATACTCAAGATGTCCATAACCGGGGACACGGCTAACCATGATTAGTTTATACACTCTGCAGAGGTTTGCGCACTTTTCCCCACAAGATTCGATCACCTCCGTTTGGTTTCTCGCACTACACGGTGTTTGAGAAACGGATGACCGAGACATAGTCTTTCAAAAGCGCCAGCACCTTACGATGGGTAGACCGTACCACCTACATCCCCTACATCTGCTAGTCTACTACTGTAAGAGTTCGCACGACTTAGTCAACTATGCTAGAGCCCATAATAGCTTGTGGCTGCACACGGAAGTTTCTAGCATGAATAATCTCATGATCCCTTTGAGCCTGGGTGGCGGTCCAAAAGAAAACAGGCAATCCTGGAATACCCTGGTACCTCAATCCACCCAGATGAGTATTTAAGTTGACACCTTAAATAAACCATTAATTAACAATCTCACATCTGTCATGGATACACTCACCCAATCCACGTCTACTAGCATAGCATGGCATAATAAGCAACGTAGAAGTAACTCCCAAAGGTTTGATAATAACAGGTAATAGGTACTACCTCAACTACTTCCCAACCCACAATTTAATTAGATCCTAATCATGCAATGTGTAAGGATTGATCTAATGCAATAAAACTGGGTAGTAGGAGGTATGATCAAAGTATTACTTGCCTTGCTGATGATCCGTGAAACCTAGCGATTCGAAGTAACAAGCGGCGCACTCCGGGTACTCTATCGCAAACAAAAAAGCACACAATAAGTACTCAATTAATGCATAGGTAAAACTCAAATAAGAGATTTAACCAGAAAGTTCAACTTAAGAACTCCGGTTGGCAAAAAGAATCGAATCGAACGAAGCAACAAAAAACAAACGACAAAAGAAACAGGCTTTGTTTACTATTTTGGATCCAAGGCAATTTTTACAGAAGCAAAAACTTGTTTAAGTTGGTTAAACGGAAAGAGGGTTTCGAGACGAAACTCCAGGCGCTTGAATCGCCTGATTCCGATAAACGAGCGAAAAGATAAACTAAAACGAAAATCGGATCAGAAATCGCGATCAGAAAATCGCGGATTTAATCCGAGAAAAAGAAAAACGACGAACAGTTTAACGAACGAACGTTCGTTAACTGAATCTAAACGAAGAACGCGTTCGTTAAAACGAACGAACGAGCGAACTCTCGCTAATTAGCCTAAACCGGAAAAAACCGATCTAAAGAAAAAACGAAACAAAAAAAACCGACGAAAACCGAACGGTTTTTCCGGGAAAACCGGCGGCGGGATCAAGGTAAACCTCGGGCGGCGGGACGGCGGCGGCGGGCGCGGGGTTCGAGGCGGGGCGGCTAGGGTTTCGGCCCGGGGTGGGCCGGCGGCTTATAAAGGCTGGGTCCGGGGGAGTCCGGGCCTAGCACGGCCCGTAGGTCGGTCCGGACGTTTTTTTTAAAAAACTTACGCTCGAAAAAAAAGGACTACTAAACGGACTCCAAAAATCCCGAAATAAATTTTCCCCGGCTTCTAAAATCAAGCCGCACAGGATGAATATTCATTTGGGGCCTAAATGCAATTTTAAAAATGCACATTTTCCTAAATTCAAATAAAATAGCAAATAAAATCTTATTTGATTTTTTATTAAATCCTCAATATTTATTTATTTTGGGAAAGTCATTTTATTCCCTCTCTCATATTTTTGTAATAGAAATAATTGAAGATAAAATAAATCAAATCAAATGATTCTATTTTCAAAATTTGAGACAACTCAAATATGAAAATAACGAAATCCCCAACTCTCTCCGAGGGTCCTTGAGTTGCGAAAAATTTCTAGGATCAACCAAAATGCAATAAATATGATATGCAATGATGATCTAGTGTATAACATTCCAAATTGAAAATTTGGGATGTTACATGTATGACCCTCTCAAAAGGTGTGTACAGCAAGGATGATTGTGGTATACTAAGACACAAAGACACAAATAATACAAGACGCTCCAAGCAAAACACATATCATGTTGGTGAATAAAAATATAGCTCCAAGTAAATTACCGATGGAAGTGGACGAAAGAGGGGATGCCTTCCGGGGCATCCCCAAGCTTTTACTTTTTGGTGTCCTTGGATTATCTTGGGGGAGCCATGGGCATCCCCAAGCTTAGGCTCTTGCCACTCCTTGTTCCATGATCCATCAAAAGAATTCACCCAAAACTTGAAAACTTCACAACACAAAACTCAAAATAGAAAACTCACGAGCTTCGTTAGCGAAAGAAAACAAAAGACCACTTCAAGGTACTGTAATGAACTCATTCTTTATTTATATTGGTGTTAAACCTACTGTATTCCAACTTCTCTATGGATTATAAACTATTTTACTAGCCATAGATTCATCAAAATAAGCAAACAACACACGAAAAACAGAATCTGTCAAAAACAGAACAGTCTGTAGTAATCTGTAGCTAGCGCAAGATCTGGAACTCCAAAAATTCTAAAATAAATTTCTGGATGTGAGGAATTTATATATTAATCATCTGCAAAAACAATTAACTAAATAGAACTCTTAAAATAAAAATGACAGCAGTTCTCGTGAGCGCTAAAGTTTGTGTTTTTTACAGCAAGTTCAACAAGACTTTCCCCAAGTCTTCCCAACGGTTCTACTTGGCACAAACACTAATAAACAAAAAAACACAACCAAAACAGAGGCTAAATAATTTATTTATTACTAAACAGGAGCAAAAGGTAAGGAATAAAAATAAAATTGGGTTGCCTCCCAACAAGCGCTATCGTTTAACGCCCCTAGCTAGGCATAAAAGCGAGGATAGATCTAGGTATTGCCATCTTTGGTAGGCAATCTATAAGTGGCTCTCATGATAGTTTCATATGGTAATTTTATTTCTTTCTTGGGAAGTGTTCCATGCTCTTTTTTAATGGAAATTGAAATCTAATATTCCCTTCCTTCATATCAATAATCGCACCAACCGTTTTAAGGAAAGGTCTACCAAGAATAATAGGGCAAGAAGTATTGCAATCTATATCAAGAACAATGAAATCTACGCGCACATAATTCCTATTTGCAACAATAAGAACATCATTAATCCTTCCCATAGGTTTCTTAATAGTGAAATCCGCAAGATGCAAGTTTAGAGAGCAATCATCAAAATTACGGAAATCTAGTAAATCACACAAAGTCTTGGGAATAGTAGAGACACTAGCACCCAAATCACACAAAGAATAAAACTCATGATCTTTAATTTTAATTTTAATAGTTGGTTCCCACTCATCATAGAGTTTTCTAGGGATAGAAACTTTCAACTCAAGTTTTTCTTTATAAGATTGCATCAAGGCATCAACAATATGTTCGGTGAAGGCTTTATTTTGACTATAAGCATGTGGAGAATTTAGCACGGATTGCAACAAGGAAATACAATCAATTAAAGAGCAACTTTCATAATTAAATTCCTTGAAATCCAATATAGTGGGTTTAGCAACATCTAAATTTTTATTTCTTTCAATCCCACTTTCATCAATTTCATCATTAAGATCTAAATACTCCGAATTTTTAGAACGCCCTCTAGGTAAGGGAAGATCATATTCAGTTTCATCAAGATTCATATTGCAAAATAAAGATTTAATAGGGGACACATCAATAAGTTTTAGATCTTCATCTTGATTTTCATAGGTATTGGAAGAACACGCTTTAATAAAGGCATCTTTGGAAGCACGCATCCTAGCGGTTCTTTCCTTGCACTCATCAATGGAAATTCTCATGGCTTTGAGAGACTCATTGATATCATGCTTAGGAGGAATAGATCTAAGCTTTAAAGAATCAACCTCAAGAGAAATTCTATCAATGTTTCTAGCCAAATCATCAATTTTAAGCAATTTCTCCTCAAGCAAAGCATTAAAATTCTTTTGTGAATTCATAAACTCTTTAACACTATTCTCAAATTCAGAGGGCATCTTATTATAATTTCCATAAGAGTTGTTGTAGGAATTACCATAATTATTAGAAGGATTACTAGGATATGGCCTAGGATTAAAATTCCCTCTATAAGCGTTGTTACCAAAATTATTCCTACCAACAAAATTCACATCCATAGATTCATTGTTATTCTCAATCAAAGTAGACAAAGGCATATCATTAGGATCAGAAGAAACACTCTTAGTAGCAAATAATTTCATAAGTTCATCCATCTTTCCACTCAACACATTAATTTCTTCTTTCGCATGCACTTTTTTATCAGAAGATCTTTTAGTATGCCACTGAGAATAATTAACCATAATATTATCTAGGAGTTTAGTAGCATCTCCTAAAGTGATTTCCATAAAAGTGCCTCCCGCGGCCGAATCTAAAAGATTTCTAGAAGCAAAATTCAATCTGGCATAAAATTTTTGTATGATCATCCACAAATTCAAACCATGAGTAGGGTAATTACGTATCATTAATTTCATTCTCTCCCAAGCTTGTGCAACATGTTCATGATCAAGTTGTTTAAAGTTCATAATATCGTTTCTAAGAGAGATGATCTTAGCAGGAGGAAAATACTTGGAGATAAAAGCATCTTTGCACTTGTTCCATGAATCAATACTATTCTTAGGCAAAGACGAAAACCAAGCTTTAGCACGATCTCTAAGCAAAAAAGGAAATAGCTTCAATTTAACGACATCATTATTGACATCTTTTTTCTTTTGCATATCACATAAATCAACGAAGCTATTCAGATGAGTAGCGGCATCTTCACTAGGAAGGCCGACGAATTGATCTTTCATAACAAGATTCAACACAGCAGTATTAATTTCACAAGATTCAGCATCGGTAAGAGGAGCAATTGGAGTGCTAAGGAAATCATTATTGTTGGTATTGGTGAAGTCACACAATTTAGTAGTATCTTGAGCCATCGCGACAAGCAAGCAATCTAACACACGAGCAAACAAAAGCAAACGGGCAAAAAGAGGCAAATAGAGATGGAGGATAGGGAGAGAGAGGGTGAATAAAACGGCAAGGGTGAATTGGGGGGAGAGGAAAACGAGAGGCAAATGGCAAATAATGTAATGCGAGAGATAGGGATTGTGATGGGTACTTGGTATGTTGACTTTTTGCGTAGACTCCCCGGCAACGGCGCCAGAAATCCTTCTTGCTACGTCTTGAGCTTGCGTTGGTTTTCCCTGAAGAGGAAGGGATGATGCAGCAGAGTAGCGTAAGTATTTCCCTCAGTTTTTGAGAACCAAGGTATCAATCCAGTAGGAGCCCACACTCAAGTCCCTCGTACCTACACAAAGCGATAGCTACTCGCAACCAACGCGATTAGGGGTTGTCAATCCCTTCACGGTCACTTACGAGAGTGAGATCTGATAGATATTTTTTTTGGTATTTTTGGTATAAAGATGCAAAGTAAAAATTAAAGGCAAAGTAAAAAGCAAAGCAAGATTGAAGTGATGGAGATTGATATGATGAGAATAGACCCGGGGGCCATAGGTTTCACTAGTGGCTTCTCTCAAGAGCATAAGTATTCTACGGTGGGTGAACAAATTACTGTTGAGCAATTGACAGAATTGAGCATAGTTATGAGAATATCTAGGCATGATCATGTATATAGGCACCACGTCCGTGACAAGTAGATCAAAACGATTCTGCATCTACTACTATTACTCCACTCATCGACCGCTATCCAGCATGCATCTAGAGTATTAAGTTAAAAACAGAGTAACGCCTTAAGCAAGATGACATGATGTAGAGAGGTAAATTCATGCAATATGAAATAAACCCCATCTTGTTATCCTCGATGGCAATGATACAATACATGCCTTGCTGCCCCTTCTGTCACTGGGTAAGGACACCGCAAGATCAAACCCAAAGCTAAGCACTTCTCCCATGGCAAGAACTACCAATATAGTTGGCCAAACCAAACGGATAATTCAAAGAGACTTGCAAATATAACCAATCATACATAAAAGAATTCAGAGAAGATTCAAATATTATTCATAGATAGACTTGATCATAAACCCACAATTCATCGGTCTCAACAAACACACCGCAAAAACAAGATTACATCGAATAGATCTCCACAAGAGAGGGGGAGAACTTTGTATTGAGATTCAAAGAGAGAGAAGAAGCCATCTAGCTACTAACTATGGACCCGAAGGTCTGAGGTAAACTACTCACACTTCATCGGAGGGGCCAGGATGATGTAGAAGCCCTCCGTGATGATGGCCCTCTTCCGACGGAGCTCCGGAACAGGCCCCAAGATGGGATCTCGTGGATACAGAAAGTTGCGGCGGTGGAATTAGGTTTTTGGCTCCTGTTATGATTGTTTGGGGGTACATGTGTATATATAGGAGGAAGAAGTACGCGAGAGGAGCAATGAGGGGCCCACAAGGCAGGGGCGCGCCCCCCACCCTCGTGACCGCCTCTTTGTTCCTTGGAGCAGGGTCCAAGTCTCCTGGATCACGTTCGGTGAGAAAATCACGTTCCCGAAGATTTTATTCCGTTTGGACTATGTTTGATATTCCGTTTATCCGAAACACTGAAATAGGCAAAAAACAGCAATTCTGGGCTGGGCCTCCGGTTAATAGGTTAGTCCCAAGAATAATATAAAAGTGGAAAATAAAGCCGAATATAGTCCAAAACAGTAGATAATATAGCATGGAGCAATCAAAAATTATAGATACGTTGGAGACGTATCAGCGTGCAAAGTGTCATCAAACACGGTCCCTTATTCAGAACTGTGTACAATATGTGAACATCACAAACGATTCATATAGCTTAACCCGTGTGTGATGAGTTTGAACATAAAAAATTTTGGTTTGAATTTCCATGGCTACAGTGGGCATCCATGTCATTGCATAATTTGGGTACACAAAGGAGACTACAGCACACCCACACTTCTTAATCGAGCAAGTTTAGCAATTAAACAGAGCTAGCTGACCTAAACATTACTCTAACAAATTAAAGACCGACGCTCTTAATTAAGCAAAACAAAGAGTACTACTACAACTGGTGCTCGTCGATATCCGCTGCCGCCTCCATGTCCAGCTCGCGCCCGACGGTCTCCTTGGGAAGGGGCTCTATGGCATCCATCGCACCATACTCGGCAAGCATCTCGCCATCTACGCCCGCCATCTCTTTGGAAAAGGCCGCCACGAGCTGGGCATGGGCGGATGCGATCTGGGTTGGACAGGCTCCCGTCGTCGCAAGGTATGCGGCGGAGGAACGGACGGCTTCTCGAACGCTCTCGGCGATTGCCAGCTCTTCGGCCATGGGTTGCCAACTGTTGGCGGAGAAGCTTCGCTCGATTTGTGCGGTGACCGCCATGAGCTAGGCGTGGGCGGCATCGACATGGTCGTGGGCGGCCTCCATCAGGGCTAAGGCCACCGCTGCGGAACGGGCAACTGTTGTGCCGCTGTCGCCAGTTGTTATCCCCGAGCCAGATGTTGCTGCCGCCACCTAAGAAGCAACATCGGCCATTTGGGCTGCCATGGCTGCCTGGTCGCAGATTGCGGCCGCACTCATGCACCTTGCTAGCACGTGCATGGCGGCTGCGGCTGCGCTCTCGCCGGAGTGGGCCACCGAAGTTGCCCTCACGACGCGGGTCCACGTGCCCATCTTTCACCGGCGACGATTGACTAGTGAAATGATATTTGGGGAGCGAGCTAGTATGCTCGAGACGCCGGGTGTGGACTGTAGTCGATGCACCTTCTCGCGTAAGCCATAGGCGTACTATACATCGACGGTGCTCCAGGATATTTTGTGCTGCATATCACACGGTTGGTGATAATAAATTGTGTGCGATCTGCTTGATTTTTCTTCTTGATTTGAATTATATAATGGGTTCACAACGGCAATGGATGATGTTTGAATTGCTAGACCTTTTATCTGGAGTGAACATGCAACTATATGTGTGTCATAAAAGAATTGGAATTATTCAGGGTTTGTTTGAACATTTTATACATTAAATTGATTTTCTAGCCATTTCAGGTGCACAATTCAAAATTAAACTACATGCATATGCTCCAGTGCATCAACATGGGATGTAAAATCATATATGTGTCCATGGGTTTATGCTTATCTCCCATGCAAGAAATGGGGATGAAATTCGAACACCACGGTACCGTGGCAATCCGGCAAACGTTGACGTACTTGCTTTTGTAATTCTAGTAAATCCAAAATTCGTCCGAAATTCATGAAACTTGGCATGCTATCATGGAGCGGCATCAAGATGCCGTGGTAAAAATTTTGTCCCATTTAGGGCAGGTTTGGGTATAAGTTTCTCATAAACCAGAGCTTCTCACAACAAGTGTGATGGTTTCGGTAGAGAACGTTTCACCTTTCTGGACGAAACGATATCCGTTGCCTCTTCTCGATTTCAAATTTTTTCCTAGTGTCAACATAGAACAACAGGAGTGTTGTGTCAGTTTTTGGGATTTTTCGGGGTTCGCTTGGACATTTTTATACATTAACTGAGTTTTCTGTGCATTCATGTGCATAATTCAAATTTGAACTACAGGCACATGCTGTAATGCATATAAATTAGTTGAAAATTCAAATCCGTGTCCTTGATTGCCTGCTTAGGTCCCATGCAAGAAATGTGAATGAATGTCAAACACCCTGCCACCGTCACTCGGCCGCAAACATTGAGATACTCGATTTTTAAATTCTAGTAAATCCAAAACTCGTCTAAAATTCATGAAACTTGGCATGCTATCATGGACCGACATCAACATGCCATGGTAAAAATGTTGTCCCATTTGGGGCAGGTTTGGGTATATGCTTCTCACAAACCAGAGGTTCTCACAACAAGCATGATGGTTTTGGTAGGGAACGTCCCACCTTTGAGGACGAAACAATATCCATTACCTCTTATTGCTTTCAATTTTTTTTCTTGTATCAACATAGAACAACAGGAGTGTTGTGTCAATTTTTGTGATTTTCGTGGTTCGTTTGGACATTTTTATGCATTAACTAAGTTTTCAATGCATTTATGTGCATAATTCAAATTTGAACTACATGCACACGCTCCAATGCATATAAATTGGTTGAAAAAACAAATCTGTGTCCTTGGGTGCATGTTTAGGTCTCATGCAAGAAATGGGAATGAATTTCAAACACCAGGGCACTGTTGATTGCCGGCAAAATGTTGAGATACTTTATTTTTAAATTCTAGTAAATCCAAAACTCGTCTGAAATTCATGAAACTTGGCATGCTATCATGGAGCGGCATCAACATGCCGTGGTAAAAATTTTGTCCCATTTGGGGTAGGTTTTGGTAGATGCTTCTCACTAACCAGAGCTTCTCACAACAATCATGATGGTTTCGATAGGGAACGTCCCACCTTTGGGGACGAAAGGACATCCATTGCCTCTTATTGCTTCCAATTTTTTTCTCATGTCAACATAGAACAACAGGAGTGTTGTGTCAATTTGTGTGATTTTTCGGGGTTTGTTTGGACATTTTTATGAATTAACTGAGTTTTCAATGCATTTACGTGCATAATTCAAATTTGAACTACATGCACATTCTCCAGTGCATATAAATTGGTTGAAAAATCAAATTTGTGTCCTTGGGTGCATGCTTAGGTCCCATGCAAGAAATGGAAATGATTTTCAAACACCAGGGCACTGTTGATTGCCGGCAAAACATTGAGATGCCTGGTTTTTAAATTCTAGTAAATCCAAAACTTGTCTGAAATTCATGAAACTTGGCATGCTATCATAGAGCGGCATCAACATGCTGTGGTAAAAATTTTGTCCCATTTGGGGCAGGTTTGGGTATATGCTTCTCACAACAAGCATGATGGTTTTGGTAGGAAACGTCCCACCTTTGGGGACGAACCGATATCCATTGCCTCTTATTGCTTTCAAATTTTTTCTCGTGTCAACATAGAACAACATGAGTGTTGTGTCAATATTTGTGATTTTTCGGGGTTCATTTGGACATTTTTATGCTTTAACTGAGTTTTCAATGCATTTATGTGCATAATTCAAATTTGGACTAAATGCACATGCTCTAGTGCATATAAATTGGTTGAAAAATCAAATATGTGTCCTTGGGTGCATGCTTAGTGAAAGGATCGATATAGTTGACTAGAGGGGGGGGTGAATAGGCAACTAACAATTTTTAGCTTTTCTTTGCCAAATTAAACTTTGCATCAAAGTAGGTTATCTAGATGTGCAACTAGGTGAGCAACCTATATGATGCAACAACAACAAGCACACAAGCAAGCGATGGAAACAATACAAATAAGCTTGCTCAAGTGAAGGTACGAGATAACCAAGAGTGGAGCCTATGAAGACGAGGATGTGTTACCGAAGTTCCTTCCTTTTGAGGGGAAGTACGTCTCCGTTGGAGCGGTGTGGAGGCACAAAGCTCCCCAAGAAGCCACTAGGGCCACCGTGTTCTCCTCGCGCCCTCACACAATGCGAGATGCCGTGATTCCACTATTGGTGCCCTTGGAGGCGGCGGCCGGACCTTTACAAACAAGGTTGGGGCAATCTCCACAACTTAATCGGAGGCTCCCAACAACACCACGAAGCTTCACCACAATGGAATATGGCTCCGTGGTGACCTCAACCGTCTAGGATGCTCAAACACCCAAGAGTAACAAGATCCGCTAGGGATTAGTGGGGGAATCAAATTTATCTTGGTGGAAGTGTAGATCAGAGCCTTCTCAACCAATCCCGAGCAAATCAACAAGTTTGATTGGCTAGGGAGAGAGATCAGGCGAAAATGGAGCGAGCATTAATGGAGCTTTTGGGGGAAGAGGTAAGTCAACGATGAAGAAGAAGACCCACTTTTATAGAGGGGGGAACAATCCAACCGTTACCCCCTAAAACTGAAGGAAATATGCCCTAGAGGCAATAATAAAGTTATTATTTATTTCCTTATATCATGATAAATGTTTATTATTCATGCTAGAATTGTATTAACCGGAAACATAATACATGTGTGAATACATAGACAAATGGAGTGTCACTAGTATGCCTCTACTTGACTAGCTCGTTAATCAAAGATGGTTATGTTTCCTAACCATGAACAAAGAGTTGTTATTTGATTAACGGGATCACATCATTAGGTGAATGATCTGATTGACATGACCCATTCCATTAGCTTAGCACCCGATCGTTTAGTATGTTGCTATTGCTTTCTTCATGACTTATACATGTTCCTATGACTATGAGATTATGCAACTCCCGTTTGCCGGAGGAACACTTTGTGTGCTACCAAACGTCACAACGTAAATGGGTGATTATAAAGGTACTCTACAGGTGTCTCCAAAGGTACATGTTGGGTTGGCGTATTTCAAGATTAGGATTTGTCACTCCGATTGTCGGAGAGGTATCTCTGGGCCCTCTCGGTAATGCACATCACATAAGCCTTGCAAGCATTGCAACTAATGAGTTAGTTGCGAGATGATGTATTACGGAACGAGTAAAGAGACTTGCCGGTAACGAGATTGAACTAGGTATTGAGATACCGATGATCGAATTTCGGGCAAGTAACATACCGATGACAAAGGGAACAACGTATGTTGTTATGCGGTCTGACCGATAAAGATCTTCGTAGAATATGTAGGAGCCAATATGAGCATCCAGGTTCCGCTATTGGTTATTGACCGGAGATGTGTCTCAGTCATGTCTACATTGTTCTCGAACCCGTAGGGTCCGCACGCTTAAGGTTTCGATGACAGTTATATTATGAGTTTATGAGTTTTGATGTACCGAAGTTAGTTCGGAGTCCCGGATGTGATCACGGACATGACGAGGAGTCTCGAAATGGTCGAGACATAAAGATTGATATATTGGACGGCTATATTCGGACACCGGAAGTGTTCTGAGTGATTTCGGAGAAAACTGGAGAGCCGGAGGGTTACCGGAACCCCCCGGGAGAAGTAATGGGCCATATGGGCCTTAGTGGAGAGAGAGAGGGGCAGCCAAAGGTGGGCCGCGCGCCTCCTCCCCCCTGGTCCGAATTGGACTAGGAGAGGGGGGCGGCGCCCCCCTTTCCTTCTCCCTCCCCACTTCTTTCCCCCTCCTAGTAGGAGTCCTACTCCTACTAGGAGGAGGACTCCTCCTTAGCACGCCATAGAGGCCGGCCGGCCTCCTTCCCTTGATCCTTTATATACGGGGGCAGGGGGCACCCCTAGACACACAAGTTGATCCACGTGATCATATTCTTAGCCGTGTGCGGTGCCCCCTTCCACCATAATCCTCGATAATATTGTAGCGGTGCTTAGGCGAAGCCCTGCGACGATAGTACATCAAGATCGTCACCACGCCGTCGTGCTGACGGAACTCTTCCCCGACACTTTGCTGGATCGGAGTCCGGGGATCGTCATCGAGCTGAATGTGTGCTAAAACTCGGAGGTGCCGTAGTTTCGGTACTTGATCGGTCGGGCCGTGAAGACGTACGACTACATCAACCGCGTTGTGCTAACGCTTCCGCTGTCGGTCTACAAGGGTACGTAGATCACACTCTCCCCTCTCGTTGCTATGCATCACCATGATCTTGCGTGTGCGTAGGAATTTTTTTGAAATTACTACGTTCCCCAACAAAAACAGCCCTGTAGAGGGTGGATCTACCGCAGGGGGCAGCGGTACTACCGCTGGGACCAGCGGTACTACCGCTCCCCCTCGCGGTACTGCCGTGCAGTCTGGGAGGGATGGTGTATGAGCAGGAAACAGACCTAGTGCGGTACTGCCGCGGTGGTAGGGCGGTACTACTTCTCTCGAGCGGTACTACCGCTGATTAGTGCTGCACAATCCGACACAAGAGGTGACCCCCTCGAGTCGACGCGGTAGGAGCCCGGTACCGCAGCGGTACTGTGGCTGAGGACCCACAAGCGGTACTACCACTTGGACCAAAACAAGCTCATAAAGCAGGGAAAGAGACCTCCATCGATGCGGGAAGGCTCAGAGGGTGTGAAAACGAAGTGTGCGTGTTGATTCCACCCTAGCCTTACCAAAGCGGACCCCTCTTGATAGTACGGTGACTCCTACGAGACAAGTCCACCAAACCAGAAACGAAAGAGCTACACCGTCTTGAATAAAAACTCCGAGGGGAAAGAATCGTCTCGTGCCAAAGGATGAATCTCTGAAATGCTCAAAGCACACGGTTAGTCCGCAAAAGCATTGTCATCAATCACCAAAACACCTTAGGGATAAATATGCCCTTATAATCTCCCCCTTTTTGGTGGATTGATGACAATACGGGATTTGCACAAAGGGGAAAATATATGACATAAGCAAACCCCACATCTCTAAAATATAGACGGGCTCCCCCTAGATGTGTGCTATCTAGAAAAGTGCTTTGGACTGCACGACACACATACTAGGATCAACACTCCCCCAATATTTTAGAGACAATTTATATCTTGCAACAATTAAGGATAACACTAAGCAAGATATTAGATAAGAGCATAGCATAACTAGCACAAGATAACATAAGCTCAATAGGATGCGATGGAGTGCATATGTCTTACACCATATGAAAGATAAGTCTCACGAGCACAACCAAACCAACGCAAGAAAGGTTCAACACGAGAAAAGAGTTTGCGAGAAAGACAGGCAAGGCAACCACACCACACAAACACACGCTCGCAACTCGACAATGACACAAATCCCTAAACTCTCTCCCCCTTTGGCATCGAGACACCAAAAAGGCAAAGAGCGAAGCTACGGCTCCAGGTGATAGCGAACTGAGGATCTCGAACATCATATCACAGCGGGATCATCTACACCGCCGTCATCGGTCAGAAACTGCTCGGTGTCTGAGTCAGTCCACGGACAGTGCTGCTGAATCCACTCCTCCTCATCAGTGATCTTGCCCTCAGATCCGCTAGCAACGGTCGCACCCAACTGACGCATGAGCTCCTTGTGACGACTCTTGGCCTGCTTCTCAGCCACATGAGTCATGTACTACCCGTGAGACTCCATGCAGAAGAGTTTCTTCATCTTGCGCTTGAGCTTCTTTGCCGAAGAGGGTTCGGCTCTAGATGGCTCATAGTCATCGTCATCATCAGCATCAACCTCGGTCTCCATGTCAGCAGCTCCAGGCGGAACGCCAGAACTCGGAGCAGTGGTGCCCCAGTTCTCCTTCTTCCTCGGACGCTTGATCTCATGAGAAACTAGATCCCCAGTCTCCAGCACCACCCTAGGATACACACGCTCCCAGGCCTTCTCAATGAGCAACATGATAAATGGTCCATAGATAGGGCACTTGCGCTTAGAGACGGTGGAAACCAACTCAGACCACATGACATGAGAGATATCCAAAGAGTTTCCAGTGTTTTCTTCCTTCTCATGTTGACAGAAAAGAAGCATGTCCACAAGATAAGAGTGTACCATATCCAAGTTGCCGATGCGAGGGAAGAGTGTCTCCCTGAAGATGCGATGGAGAATATCCTGAAATGCTGGCAGCTCATAAGTCTCCTTCTGAGTCACTGGGTTAATCTTCAAGGTATAGTATGGCCAGAGAGATTGCTTGTGAGTGGAAGTTGCATTGCGGTGAGGGCGGAAGCCAACTGGGTTCCCAAGACCTTGACCATCAACTTCAAGAAGCTCCATGAAGGCCTTCCACTTGACAGTAAGCAGCCTGCCATTTGTCATCCAGGTCAGAGTTCTGTCCTCATCTGTCCCAAGATGGACGGTGGCATAAAACTGAGCCACCTAATCTGCATCAAAATCCTTGTTGAACTGCATGATCCCGAGGATGTTCAACTGAGAGTACATCTGAAGAGCCTCCCCAAAGTAGTCCAGATCCTTCTCCATGAAGGCAACGTCGATGGAAGAACGTCAACAAAAAGGTTCTTCTTGGCCTTGATCACATCAAAGTAGACAACATACTGAAAGCGGTTCCAGAACGGGCAGTTGACCAAGGCAGGCTCTTGATTGACCTCATAGGGGTTGCGCCGACGCTTCTCCCAGAATCCCTTGGTAGACATCTTTGTCATAGACTTGGCCCTTGGCTTGGGCTTGGACGCACTCATCTTCTTCATTTGAGGCGGAACACTTGGAGGAACACTTGGCGGAGCACTTGAAGAGGCCGACGTTGTCTCAAAGGTGCGGTAGCGCTTGGACGTTGCACGTCCGGGGTTAACACGGCGGACTTGCTGCTCAGGATGTTCATCACCTGGAACCAAACACACGAGCAGAAGAAACAACACGAAAGAAAGAGTATAAGCCTCCAAACAAGACAACATGGATCAAAGAGTGGTAGGAAATAATGGAATTGGGCATCCAGCGGTAGTACCGCGACCCCACCGCGGAAGTACCGCTCGAGCGGTAGTACCGTGCACGAAGAGCGGTAGTACCGCTCCAGACGGGGAACGGCGGTTCCCTACTTCCATGGACAGATCCGGCACTACCGGGGATGCCAAATTCAAAAATAAGCCTACCAATCATCAATCCAAAAGGCCTAGATGCCATCTCCATCCTACTCAAGCCTCGACTTAGCCAAAAATCGAGAAAAGCAATGCCTATTGCCCCTAACAACTAGATGTGAGATCTAGGCAAAGAGAGAACGGGAACGGGGGCAATACCGGCATCCATGGCAAGAGGACACGGTGGGGATCGACTCCACCGGAGGAACTGGAGAGGAACGGCACAAAGACGGCGGCTGGCCGAAGCCCTCCTACGGCGAGACATCCCTAGAGCGATGAGGAAGACGAGAGGGTGGGGCAAATGGGTATGGGGGAGAAAAGCAACTCCCCCGTCCCAACATAATCCCCATCGCCCGCCCCGTAGCGATAGTACCGCTGGGGTGGGTGGTAGTACTGCTTGACGTTCATCAGCGGTAGTACCGCACACCCAGCGGTAGTACCGCGCACCCAACGGTAGTACCGCTCAGCCGCAAAAAGACTGGCCAAAACGGCTTAGCTCAAGAAAAGAAAACGACAAGAAAACAAGAGAAGACACACACGCAGAACCAACACAAAGAAGACAAAGAACACACACTACTACAAGAGAGGGCGTTGGCCGAGACCACCTATGTTTGAGTCTGAAGGTATGGCGCCGGGAAGATTTTAACCTTGGGCCCATGACCAAAACTCATCTTTGAAGCACAAGAACCATAAAAAATGGCTAGAGTGAAAGAGTTTGATTAGTTTATGCATAATGGGGGGAGGGAGAGTTCATTGAGAGAACAACACTCCCCCTATGTCCATGCCTACATCTAAACAAGATAACAAGTTGAGTATGGTGGGGTGTGCACGAGTTCAAGCAACATTGCTCAAATCAATGATATTTAGCTCATGCCTTAACTCGCAAAATCTTGCTTCATCCAAGGGCTTCGTGAAGATATCTGCAAGGTTATCAAGAGTGTTGACATAGTTGAGCTCGATCTCCCCTCGCGTAATATGATCCCGGATGAAGTGATACCAGATCTCAATATGCTTCGTCTTGAAGTGTTGCACTGGGTTGAGAGAAATCTTGATTGCACTTTCATTGTCACACCAAAGAGGCACTTTGTCACAAATGACACCGTAACCCTTTAAAGTTTGCCTCATCCATAAAAGTTGTGCACAACAACTACCGGCAGCCACATACTCCGCTTCTGTGGACAAGAGAGACACGCAACTTTGCTTCTTGGAAGACCAACTCACCAAAGAGCAACCAAGAAATTGGCACCCTCCGGAAGTGGACTTACTATCCACTTTGTCTCCCACCCAATCCGAGTCTGAATAACCTACAAACTTGAAGTTTGCTCCTCTTGGGTACCATAAGCCAAAGTTTGGGGTATGAGCCAAATATCGAAAGATTCGCTTGACCGCCACAAAGTGAATTTCCTTAGGTGCGGCTTGAAACCATGCACAAATTCCCACACTCAACATGATATCTGGTCTAGATGCACCAAGGTAAAGCAATGAGCCAATCATGGAGCGATATACCTTTTGATCCACCGCTTTACCATTGGGATCAATGTCAAGTTGGCATTTGGTGGGCATTGGAGTGGAAGCCGG
Organism: Triticum urartu; assembly: GCF_003073215.2. Taxonomy (NCBI): domain Eukaryota; kingdom Viridiplantae; phylum Streptophyta; class Magnoliopsida; order Poales; family Poaceae; genus Triticum; species Triticum urartu. The sequence goes on from NC_053028.1 coordinate 460,257,447, forward strand.
CTTGACATCACTTAGCTTGAATCTCTTGAGCATGTCTTGAGTGTATTTCTCTTGATTGATGAAGGTTCCTTCTCTTCTTTGCTTCACTCCGAACCCGAGAAAGAACTTCAACTCTCCCATGGAAGACATATCGAACTTCGAGGTCATGAGAGCGGCAAATTCCTCATTGAAAGCTTTGTTAGGGGAACCAAAGATAATATCATCAACATATAATTGGCACACAAACAACTCCCCTTTAACCTTCTTAGTAAAAAGAGTGGGGTCGATTAGCCCAACTTCAAAACCACGGTCTTGTAACAACTCGGTAAGGTGGTCATACCACGCACGTGGGGCTTGTTTAAGGCCATAGAGTGCCTTATCGAGTTGATACACATGATCAGGAAAGTAGGGATCCTTGAACCCGGGGGGTTGCTTGACATATACCAACTCATTAATAGGACAATTAAGAAAAGCACTCTTCACATCCATTTGTTGTAACTTAAAGTTATGATGAGAAGCATATGCAATCAACATGCGAATGGATTCAAGACGAGCAATGGGAGCAAAGGTTTCACCGTAGTCGATACCCTCAACTTGGGAGTAGCCTTGTGCCACCAAACGAGCCTTGTTGTGAATGATAATCTCATGAGAATCTTGCTTGTTCTTGAATATCCACTTGGTTCCAATGACATTGTGGTTCCCTGTTGGCCTTGGCACCAATCTCCACACCTTGTTGCGCTCGAAGTTGTTGAGTTCTTCATGCATGACATTGAGCCAATCCGGATCTTCGAGCGCCTCATAGACCTTTTGGGGTTCAACACAAGAGAAAAATGCGTGATGTTAACAATAGTTTGCTAATTGTCTACGAGTGCTTACCCCCTTTCTTAAGCTTCCAAGCACATTTGTCATGAGATGGTCTTTGGTGGATAGCTTGGATGCGATCTTGGCAGCACCACGCTCTAATTCCTCCTCTGGAGAGAGCTGAGGAGCGTCAACTTGATCATCTTGAGTGTCGTCTTGAGCTTGTCCGTGATCTTGAGCTTGCTCTTGATCTTGAACATGCTCGGTGGTGAGAACTTGACATTGTGCATCACTTGATGTTTCAACACCATCTTGAGATTGACCTTGCCCTTGATCTTGTTCTTGAGGTTGAGGGCCTTCACTTTGTTCTTCAGAACCGTGTGGGCCTTGGGTTGGTGATGGCTCCACTTGAGTGGAGCATTGTCCTTCTCATTCGGCCACAAGGGGTTCCTCAATGGGTAGGATAAAACCAACACGCATTCTTCTTATGGCTTGAGGACGAATTTCATCACCTACATCACAAGTGCCACTTTGCTCCACTTGGGAGCTGTTATTCTCATCAAACTCCACGTTACACGTCTCCTCAATAAGCCCCGTGGACTTATTAAGGACACGGTAAGCATGAGAGTTTGTAGCATAACCAACAAATATGCCCTCATAAGCTCTAGCCTCAAATTTAGACAAACGAACACCTTTCTTTAAAATGAAACACTTACACCCGAACACCCAGAAGTACTTGAGGTTGGGCTTGTTACCGGTGAGTATCTCATATGGAGTCTTGTTCAATCCTTTGCGGAGGTAGAGCCGATTTGATGTATGACACGCGGTGTTGATGGCTTCGGCCCAAAAGTTGTATGGAGACTTGAACTCCGCCATCATGGTCCTTGCCGCATCCATCATTGTCCGGTTCTTCCTCTATGCTACACCATTTTGTTGAGGGGTGTATGGTGCCGTATATTGATGCTTGATCCGTCATCAATAAGAAACTCATCCAAGGTGTAGTTCTTGAACTTGGTGCCGTTGTCACTTCTTATTGTCAAGATCTTTGCATTGTATTGGCGTTGATCTTCATTTGCAAAATCAATGACGGTTTGTTGGGTCTCACTCTTCCTCTTGAAGAAATATACCCAAGTGTATCTTGAATAATCATCCACGATCACCAAGCAATACTTCCTACCCCCAAGACTATCAAAATATGGAGGCCCAAAGAGATCCATGTGAAGGAGATCCAAAGGCCTCTTCGAGTAAATGATAGTCGTGGGAGGGTAAGCCTTTTCATGTAGCTTTCCTTCGATACAAGCACTGCAAGCACGATCTTTGGTAAAAGTAACATCTGTTAGTCCACGGACATGGTCCCCCTTGAGAATACTTTGCAAAGATCTCATATTGACATGGGCTAGATGGCGATGCCAAAGCCATCCCACGTTAACTTTAGCCATTAGGCATGTCACGGTCTTAGTGAGTCGCTCCGAAAAGTTAATCACATAGAGACCGTTTTCGACATGCCCAACAAAGGCTACCTTAAGAGTCTTGCTCCACAAGAGGGCCACGGTATCAACATCAAAGAAGGTGGCAAAACCCATGAGTGCTAGTTGACAAACGGAAAGTAAATTGTATGCAAGAGACTCAACAAGCATGACCTTCTCGATCATGAGGTCATGAGAAATGACAACCTTGCCAAGCCCCAATACCTTGGAGGACGAGGCATCACCCACTCGACATTGGTGGGTATGGATGGAATCTTTTGCACGTCCACCACCAAGTCCTTACTTCCGGTCATATGATTAGTAGCTCCACTATCGAGCAACCATGATCCCCCACCGGAAGCAAACACCTACAAGAGATCAATGCTTGGTTTTAGGTAACCATTTAGTAATGGGTCCTTTTATGTTAGTAACGAGGGTCTTAGGAACCCAAATAGACCATTCAATGTACTCATAAGGAGAACCAACAAATTTGGCATAAATATGCCCATCACTAGCACGGCACAACACATATGAAGGGTTAAAGTCGCCGGCTTTGTTGGGAAGGGAAGTGTTGCCCTTCTTGGCATCACTACCGGATGTTGTGAAGATTGCCTAACTTGCGACATATGCCTTCAATGCGATTATGCCTCTAAGTCGTGCCTCGACACGTGGGAGATATAGTCGCATCGAGGGTGTTACAAAAGCGTTGGTGGTACAAGAAGAGTACAATGAGGATGACGATGATGATGAGGATGAGTTGGTTGCCATGGCCTCCGTTGCCCTTGCGACGACTCCACGAGTGTCACTCTTCGACTCACCCAATGAGAGCATCACCGCCAAGTGCCTCATGGCTAAAGCCACCAACAAGGTAACCCCCAACATCAAAACTACCATCATTAATAATCCTTATTTGACGAATTGCATTTATGAACATGATGAACCTAATGTGGAGGAGGATGAGTTTGAGTCCTTTATGGGCAAACTCAAGGGTAAATCCAAGAAGCACTTTGTTGATCTCTTGGAACAACTTGGTGAAACCAATGACATGATCGAAACTCACGAAGATACCATCTCTAAGATGGAGGGGCATAGTCATGACTATGCCGATGAGATTTCGGATCTTTGCAATGCTCTTGAGAAAGAGCGTGGTCTTTGTTTGGCTCTTGAGGAGTCACAGGACAATGATCACGCTAAGTTAAAGAAAGATCTTGATCATTCTATTTGTTGTCTCCCGTGTGCTAAACTCCGAGAAGGCCAAGCTTGGGGTTGATCTTACTAAACTCAAAAAGGAGTTTGACTTACTTGACAAGGCTCACAAGGTCTTGAAGGGTGCTCATGCTAGCCTCAAAGAGTCTCATGACCAACTTCAAGTAAAGCTAACCAAGGAGAAAGCCACTTTTCCTTGTATGATGTTAATTGATAATGCAAATGCTACTAACCCATGTTGTGCGCATGTGCATCTTGTCGAGGAGAACACTAAGTTGAAGGAGCAACTTGAGAAAGGTCTTGTGTCTTGCATACAAGGCGAGAAGAACCTCAATGACCTTTTGAGCAACCAAAAGGAAGTTGTGGCCAAATAAGGGATTGGGTACGTGCCCAAGTCCAAGAACAAGAAGAAGAATGACAAGGCCAAACGACCTCCTCCTCTCAAGCAAACCTTTGTGAAGGAGGGAGAGGGTGCTACTAAGGAGAAGGAGAAGAACACCGTGAGGCCAGCCCAGAGTTGCCCCTGGTAGCCACCGGCGGCTGACGAGTTGGACCAACACTCAGAGGAGCACTGGCCCGGGGGGGGGGGGTAAATAAGATGACCCTCGGGTTCCGGAAACCCAAGGGAAAAAGAGGCTAGGTGGCAAATGGTAAAACCAAGGTTGGGCATTGCTGGAAAAGATTTAATCAAGGTGAACTATCAAGGGGTTCCCATTATAACCCAACCGCGTAAGGAACGCAAAATCCGGGAACATAACACCGATATGACGGAAACTAGGGCGGCAAGAGTGGAACAAAACACTAGGCGAGAGGCTGAGCCTTCCACCCTTTACCAAGTATATAGATGCATTAAGATAACAAGATAATATAATGATATCCCAACAAGTAAATAATGTTCCAACAAGGAACGGTCTCCAATCTTCACCTGCAACTAGCAACGCTATAAGAGGGGCTGAGCAAAGCGGTAACATAGCCAATCAACGGTTTGCTAGGACATGGTGGGTTAGAGGCTGAACATGGCAATTTGGGAGGCAGGATAAGCAAGCGGTAGGCATCGTAGCATAGGCATAACAAAAGAGCGAGCATCTAGCAAAGCAAAGATAGTAGTGTTTTCGAGGGTATGATCATCTTGCCTGCAAAGTTGTCAGAGTTGACTGGATCCTCGAAAGCAAACTCAACGGGCTCCTCGTTAGCGAACTCATCTCTCGGCTCTACCCAAACAATACAAACAAGCAACAAGGACACAATCAACCACGTGCAAGGCTCAAACAATATGATGCAAAGATGATATGCTATGCGGGATGCGATGCGGGATGCATATGCAAGATTTGACAAGGAGTGCATGAACCTAGCCTCAACTTGGAAATCCAAGTGTGTCACTGGAAAGATGAGATGAAATCGCTTGAAAACGATATAAAGAACACCGGAATCGGAGTTACGGTTTGGAAATGGCAAGCAATTCAAATATGACCACGTTCTGCGATTTACAGCAAGTAGTCATCTAAAAGCAACAAGATGAACATGCTACAGCACCCAAACATGGCATAAAAATACATGGCAGGGATGCATTCATGAAGCTTAACGAAAGTCTAGCACTGAGCTACGTCCAATTCATCCATTAACAGGTTCAAACAAGCATGGCAAAAATGCATTTGACAAACAGATCTCAGACAGTGAAATTAACACTTGTCTGGAATTTCAGATCAGATAGCACACTTTCGAGCATGAAAACTACATGCTACAGGACCTGAACATGGCAAAGTAAAGCATGGCATGGAGCTACGCAAAGAGCTTAACAAAAGTCCATTAGTGACCTTGAGCCAAAAGGGATCAGAAAATACAATTGCAAGCATGTGAACATGGCAAAACATAATCATATCACAGACAGTGAAAACTGGAGCATGCTGAAACAGATATCAAGTAGGCATGTTTACGAGCTCGATGCACTCACTACAGAGCAAGTCATGACAAACTAAGTATACACCCATCAAGAATACACAAAATGCAAGCTAGACATGGCAAGAACAATAGCATAGCATGCACGGATCAACTACAACATCATCGGCAAAATCGCTAACAAGTAGACAATCTGCCCAGATTCACGAAATGACAAAAGTAGAGCTCAATTGAATCAAGCTAGGGTGCTCCATAAATGCAAACAAAGACATGGATGGATAAAGCACTACAATATTAACAAAACATCCTTACTGATCATCCTCAAAAGAGGCACGGATCACTAGGAAACAACATGAACATATGGCATATTGAGATAAACAGCTCAAGGACTTAGTGGAAATGCTAAGTCCCTGAAATCAGCATTACCAAGTGCCTCACTTTGCAAGCTTGTGCTAGTCACCACACACATCACAAAAAATACATGGGTTGCACCTCTGGAAAGATGGCAAAACCCTTAACAAAACATATGTAGAGCTCATGGGCATAACATGCACACAATAATCATGGCAAAAAAGACAAATATCTAAATGGAGCAGCAGATCTAACAATTATCTCAAGTAGCACTCTTCTAACAGCATTTCGGGCATCAAAATGAGCTCAAATGAAAATGATGCAATGGAATGAAATGATGTGCTCTCTGAGACAAACTTTTTGATATGCTATATGCCCAAAACGGAGCTACGGATGCAAAGTTACGATGCAATGAACAAGAGCAAAAAGTTAGGGTTTTGGGCAAAAGTCAACCCAAACGAGATCCGGATCCAGATCTGGCCAGCGCGATCTACGAGGTTCGCTGGAGACGGAGTCGAGGTCGCCGGAGCTCCTGTACGCCGGAGGGAGAGGGTTCGCCGGAGACGGATGCGGCGGCGTCGAGGAGGCGGCGATGTGCGGCGGCCGGGGCGGCGTTGCCGGCGGGTGGCGGCGGGCGCCCCTTGGCGACGGCTGCGGAGGCGCGGGGAGCCTCGGGGCTGGCCGGCGGCGAACTCCGGCCGGCGAGGCGGCGGGGATGGCCCCTGGCGGCGGAGGCGAGGAAGGGGATGAGGCGGCGCGGGCGGGCGCCTCAGGCCCGGCTCGGCGGCGGGGAGGGCCGCGCGTGGGCCTCGCGGGCCTGGGGCGGTCGGCGGCGAAGCGGTCCCGCCCCGGGACAGGTGGCGCGTCCTTGTTGGGCGGCGGTGGCGACGGACGTTGTCCGGCGCAGGCCGGACACGTCCGATGCGGCGGATCTGGGTTTTTAGGGTTACAGGGGGGGAGATGAAGAAGAATTCAGAGGGGTCTTTAAATAGAGGTAGAGGGAGCTAGGAGTGTCCAAATGAGGTGCCGTTTTCGGCCACGCGATCATGATCGAACGCTCTAGATGATGGAGAAGGTTTTGGTGGGTTTTTGGCCAACTTGGAGGGGTGTTGGGCTGCAACACACATGAGGCCTTTTCGGTCCCTCGGTTAACCGTTGGAGCATCAAACGAAGTCCAACTGGTACGAAACTTGACAGGCGGTCTACCGGTAGTAAACCAAGGCCGCTTGGCAAGTCTTGGTCCAATCCGGAAATGTTTAATCCCCACACACGAAAGAAAGGTAGAAATGACCACCGGAGGAGAACGAAGTGCCGGAATGCAAAACGGACAACGGGGAAAATGCCCGAATGCATGAGATGGAACACGTATGCAAATGCAATGCACATGATGACATGATATGAGATGCATGACAACGACAGCAACACACGGAGACAAAAACCTGAACCCGAGAAAATAAAATAACTTAAGGCCGAAAACGGCAAGAGTTGGATTACAAATTAGGAAAAGTCATATCCGGGGTGTTACAGACATGATGCAAAGTGAGAGCAGGATTTGTGCATCTCTTCAACGCAAATGGTTCTTTTGGATGACCTGTGTGCAACCACTTACAAACAATTTGGTGCGATTTGCATCTGTCATATTGGGTATGTTACCATTTGTTCAAACTGGAAATATTGACATTTGTTGATCTAGTAACATTGCCATTTGTCAACCTTGTAACACTACGATTTGTCAAAACATGAAGCTAAAAATCACTAGCAGTATCTAGTTTTTGCAACTAAAATTCAGCAATTAAGCATAGATTTCATTCATAGATTAAGCAGTCGTTCTTAATTTATACAAACAGTTCAACTCTACATCTGAACCGACCAAACTTTTCCCCAATTGTCGCCAACCACGTACTGAAATAGCTACTTCAACTATATATACTAGCTAATTTTAAGTACGTTGTACAGTACCACCACATCTATAGTCAGATGAACTGAACAAAATAGCCCCTAAATACTACCACTACTACTACTACTACTACTACTACAGAGGGGCTTTGTACTACTTCCGACTGCCTTTCCTCTACCGAGCGCGCTTAGTAGGAGGCGGAGGAGGAGGAGCCTACCGACGAGCTGGGCAACCGCAATACGGCATCTGCCACTATTGCAGCTTCAGCGATGCTCACCTCGAACGCCCTCTGCCGCTCCAGATGACCCCTCTCGAAGCGGTGCTTCTCCTTGTAGATCTCCTGATTCCTCGCCTTTGAGGTGGCGTGTGCCGCGGCTGAAGGAAATATGCCCTAGAGGCAATAATAAAGTTGTTATTTATATTTCCTTATATCATGATAAATGTTTATTATTCATGCGAGAATTGTATCAACTGGAAACTTAGTACATGTGTGAATACATAGACAAACAGAATGTCACTAGTATGCCTCTACTTGACTAGCTCGTTGAATCAATGATGGTTATGTTTCCTAACCATAGACATGAGTTGTCATTTGATTAACGGGATCACATCATTAGAGAATGATGTGATTAACTTGACCCATCCGTTAGCTTAGCACGATGATCGCTTAGTTTGTTGCTATTGCTTTCTCCATAACTTATACGTGTTCCTATGACCATGAGATCATGCAACTCCTGAATACCGGAGGAACACTTTGTGTGCTACCAAACATCACAACGTAACAAGGTGATTATAAAGGTGCTCTACAGGTGTCTCCAATGGTGTTTGTTGAGTTGGCATAGATCAAGATTAGAATTTATCACTCCGATTGTCGGAGAGGTATTTCTGGACCCTCTCGGTAATGCACATCAATATAAGCCTTGCAAGCAATGTGACTAATGAGTTAGTTACGGGATGATGCATTCCGGAACGAGTAAAGAGACTTGCTGATAACGAGATTGAACTAGTTATTGAGATACCAACGATCGAATCTCGGGCAAGTAACATACCGATGACAAAGGGAACAACGTATATCATTATGCAGTTTGACCGATAAAGATCTTCGTAGAATATGTGGGAGCCAATATGAACATCTAGGTTCCGCTATTGGTTATTGACCGGAGACGTGTCTCGGTCATGTCTACATAGTTCTCGAACCCGTAGGGTCCGCACGCTTAACGTTCGGTGACGATCGATATTATGAGTTTATGTGTTTTGATGTACCAAAGGTAGTTCGGAGTCCTGGATATGATCACGGACATGACGAGGACTCTCGAAATGGTCGAGACATAAAGATTAATATATTGGATGACTATATTCGGACACCGGATGAGTTCCGGAGGTCACCAGATAATTATCGGAGTGCCGGGGGGTTATCGGAACCCTCGGGGGAACTAATGGGCCAACATGGGCCTTGTGAGAGAGAGAGGAGGGGCCATAGGGCTGGCCGCGCCCCCCCTTGGGAGTCCGAATTGGACAAGAAGGGGGGCGGCGCCCCCTCTTTCCCTCCCTCTCTCCCTCACAAGTTGTCGTTTCTTAAAGTTTGGGGCTGCGATGCTTATGTGAAAAAGCTTCAACCTGATAAGCTCGAACCCAAATCGGAGAAATGTGTCTTCATAGGATACCCAAAGGAGACTGTTGGGTATACCTTCTATCACAGATCCGAGGGCAAGATATTCGTTTCTAAGAATGGATCCTTTCTAGAGAAGGAGTTTCTCTCGAAAGAAGTGAGTGGGAGGAAAGTAGAACTTGACGAGGTAATTGTACCTTCTCCCTTATTGGAAAGTAGTTAATCATTGAAATCAGTTCTAGTGATTCCTACACCAGCAAGTGAGGAGGCTAATGATGATGATCATGAAACTTCTGGTCAAGTTACTACCGAACCTCGTAGGTCAACCATAGTAAGATCCGCACTAGAGTGGTATGGTAATCCTATTCTGGAAGTCATGTTACTTGACCATGACGAACCTATGAACTATGAGGAAGCGATGATGAGCCCAGATTCTGCAAAATGGCTTGAGGCCATGAAATCTGAGATGGGATCCATGTATGAGAACAAAGTGTGGACTTTGGTTGACTTGCCCGATGATCGGCATGCCATAGGGAATAAATGGATCTTCAAGAAGAAGACTGACGCTGACGGTAATATTACTGTCTACAAAGCTCAACTTCTTGCAAAAGGTTTTCGACAAGTTCAAGGAGTTGACTACTGATGTCTACTGCACAACCTTCTTCTTGTAGACGTTGTTGGGCCTCCAAGTGCAGAGGTTTGTAGGACAGTAGCAAATTTCCCTCAAGTGGATGACCTAAGGTTTATCAATCCGTGGGAGGCGTAGGATGAAGATGGTCTCTCTCAAACAATCCTGCAACCAAATAGCAAAGAGTCTCTTGTGTCCCCAACACACCCAATACAATGGTAAATTGTATAGGTGCACTAGTTCGGCGAAGATATGGCGATACAAGTGCAATATGGATGGTAGATATAGGTTCTTGTAATCTGAAATTATAAAAACAGCAAGGTAGCAAGTGGTAAAAGTGAGCGTAAACGGTATTGCAATGCTAGGAAACAAGGCCTAGGGTTCATACTTTCACTAGTGCAAGTTCTCTCCACAATAATAACATAATTGGATCATATAACTATCCCTCAACATGCAACAAAGAGTCACTCCAAAGTCACTAATAGCGGAGAACAAACGAAGAGATTATTGTAGGGTATGAAACAACCTCAAAGTTATCCTTTCTGATCGATTTATTCAAGAGTCTGTAGTAAAATAACATGAAGCTATTCCTTCCGTTCAATCTATCCTAGAGTTCGTACTAGAATAACACCTTAAGACACAAATCAACCAAAACCCTAATGTCACCTAGATACTCCAATGTCACTAATAGAGAGAAAACGAAAGGTGTTCCCTATGCTTCAGCCATAGGCTCTATCATGTATGCAATGCTGTGTACCAGACCTGATGTGTGCCTCGCTATCAGTTTAGCAGGGAGGTACCAAAGTAATCCAGGAGTGGATCACCGGACAACGGTCAAGAACATCCTGAAATACCTGAAAATGACTAAGGATATGTTTCTCGTATATGGAGGTGAAAAAGAGCTTGTCGTAGACGGTTACGTCGATGCAAGCTTTGACACTGATATGGATGACTCTAAGTCACAAACCGGATACGTGTTTTTATTAAATGGTGGAGCCGTCAGTTGGTACAGTTACAAGCAGAGCGTCGTGGCGGGATCTACGTGTGAAGCGGAATACATAGCTACTTCGGAAGCAACAAATGAAGGAGTCTGGATGAAGGAGTTCATATCCGATCTAGGTGTCATACCTAGTGCAGCTGGTCCAATGAAAATCTTTTGTGACAATACTGGTGCAATTGCCTTGGCAAAGGAATCCAGATTTCACAAGAGAACTAAGCACATCAAGAGACACTTCAATTCCATCCGCGATCAAGTCAAGGAGGGAGACATAGAGATTTGCAAGATACATACAGATCTGAATGTTGCAGACCCGTTGACTAAGCCTATCTCATGAGCAAAACATGATCAACACCAAGACTCCATGGGTGTTAGAATCATTACAATGTAATCTAGATTATTGACTCTAGTGCAAGTGGGAGACTGAAGGAAATATGCCCTAGAGGCAATAATAAAGTTGTTATTTATATTTCCTTATATCATGATAAATGTTTATTATTCATGCTAGAATTGTATTAACCGGAAACTTAGTACATGTGTGAATACATAGACAAACAGAATGTCACTAGTATGCCTCTACTTGACTAGCTCGTTGAATCAATGATGGTTATGTTTCCTAACCATAGACATGAGTTTCCATTTGATTAACGGGATCAAATCATTAGAGAATGATGTGATTGACTTGACCCATCTGTTAGCTTAGCACGACGATCATTTAGTTTGTTGCTATTGCTTTCTCCATAACTTATACATGTTCCTATGATGATGAGATCATGCAACTCCCGAATACCAGAGGAACACTTTGTGTGCTACCAAACGTCACAATGTAACTGGGTGATTATAAAGGTGCTCTACAGGTGTCTCCGATGGTGTTTGTTGAGTTGGCATAGATCAAGATTAGAATTTCTCACTCCGATCATCGGAGAGGTATCTCCGGGCCCTCTCGGTAATGCACATCAATATAAGCCTTGCAAGCAATGTGACTAATGAGTTAGTTACGTGATGATGCATTACAGAACGAGTAAAGAGACTTGCCGGTAACGAGATTGAACTAGGTATTGAGATACCGACGATCGAATCTCGGGCGAGTAACATACCGATGACAAAGGGAACAACATATATCGTTATGCGATTTGACCGATAAAGATCTTCGTATAATATGTGGGAGCCAATATGAACATCCAGGTTCCGCTATTGGTTATTGACCGGAGACGTGTCTCGGTCATGTCTACGTAGTTCTCGAACCCGTAGGGTCCGCACGCTTAACGTTCGGTGACGATCGGTATTATGAGTTTATGTGTTTTGATGTACCGAAGGTAGTTTGGAGTCCCGGATGTGATCACGGACATGACAAGGAGTCTCGAAATGGTCAAGACATAAAGATTGATATATTGGATGACTATATTCGGACACCGGATGAGTTTCGGAGGTCACCGGATAATTATCAAAGTGCCGAGGGGTTATCGGAACCCCCGGGGGAACTAATGGGCCAACATGGGCCTTGTGTGAGAGAGAGAGGAGGGGCCATAGGGCTGGTCGCGCGCCCCCCTTGGGAGTCCGAATTAGACATGGAGGGGGCGGCGCCCCATCTTTCCTTCCCTCTCTCCCTCTCTTTCCTTCCCCCTCCTTCCTAGTTGGACTAGGAAAGGGGGAGTCCTAGTCCTACTAGGAGGAGGACTCCTCCCTCTCCTTGGCCCATTATATACGGGGGCAGGGGGCACCCTAGAACACACAAGTTGATTGTTTCCAGCCATGTGCGGTGCCCCCCTCCACCATAATCCACCTCGGTCATATCGTAGTGGTGCTTAGGCGAAGCCCTGTTCTGGTAGCATCGTCATCACCGTCATCACACTATCGTGCTGATGAAGCTCTCCCTCGACACTCTGCTGGATCATGAGTTCGTGGGACGTCACCGAGCTGAACGTGTGCAGATCCCGGAGGTGCCGTACTTTCCGTACTAGGATCGGTCGATCCTGAAGACGTACGACTACATCAACCGCGTTGTCATAACGCTTCCGCTTATGGTCTACGAGGGTACGTAGACAACACTCTCCCCTCTCGTTGCTATGCATCACCATGATCTTGCGTGTGCATAGGATTTTTTTTTGAAATTACTACGTTCCCCAACAGCGGCCACGTCGGCGGTAAGGCTCTTTGCATGCTCGACAAGGCGCTCCTCCTCCTACAGGATGTCAGTGTAGCGCGCAAGGTCGCTGACGCATGTGCGGGCATCCACCTCCGCCTCCTGCCTTCGGGCGGCGGTGGTGGAGCGGGTGATGATCCTGGCGGTCGACGTTGGGCTGGCGGCCATGGCGGCCGAGGTGGGGTGGTGGCCACGACCACCACCTCCCGCCTTCGGGCCGCGGTGACGAAGCGGGTGATGGCCATGGTGGCCGGCAGTGGCCGCCACCTCCCGCCTTCGGGCCGCGGCGGCGGAGCGGGAAATGGCCCTGGCTTTCGACGTTGGTGTGGCGGTAACGGCGGCCGGCAACAGCTGCCGATGAGCACGGGCGGCAGAGCATATGGTGGGTGTTCCACGCACACCCAACAAGGACGCCACGCGCACTACACTACACCGGGGACTGCGCCGCCACGTATCGGAGAGGTATCTCTGGGCCCTCTCGGTAATGCACATCACTATAAGCCTTGCAAGCAATGTGACTAATGAGTTAGTTGCAGGATGATGCATTACGGAACGAGTAAAGAGACTTGTCGGTAACGAGATTGAACTAGGTATGAGGATACCGACGATCGAATCTCGGGCAAGTAACATACCGATGACAAAGGGAACAACGTATGTTGTTATGCGGTTTAACCGATAAAGATCTTCGTAGAATATGTAAGAGCTAATATGAGCATCCAGGTTCCGCTATTGGTTATTGACCTGAGATGTGTCTCGGTCATGTCTACATAGTTCTCGAACCCTTAGGGTCCGCACGCTTAACGTTCGATGACGATTTGTATTATGAGTTACGTGATTTGATGACCGAAGTTTGTTCGGAGTCCCGGATGAGATCACAGGCATGACGAGGAGTCTCGAAATGGTTGAGAGGTAAAGATTCATATATTGGAAGGCTATATTCGGACATCGGAAAGGTTCCGAGTGATTCGGGTATTTTTCGGAGAACCAGGGAGTTACGGGAATTCACCGGGGGAAGTATTGGGCCTTATTGGGCTTTAGTGGAAATGAGAGAAGGGCCACAAGGGGAGGCAGCGCATCCCCCATGGGCTGGTCCGAATTGGACTAGGAGGGGGCGGCGCCCCCCTCTTTCCTTCTCCCTCTCCCTCTCCTTCCTTCTTCTCCTACTTGGTCATATTGTCCCCCTCCACAGTTTTCCACCTCGGTCATATTGTTGTAGTGCTTAGGCGAAGCCCTGCGTCGGTAACTTCATCATCACCGTCAACACACCGTGCTGACATAACTCACCCTCGGCCTCATCTGGATCAAGAGTATGAGGGATGTCACCGAGCTGAACGTGTGCAGATCGCGGAGGTGTCGTGCGTTCGGTACTTGATCGGTTGGATCGTGAAGACGTTTGACTAGATCAACAACGTTACTAAAACGCTTCCGCTTTCGGTCTACGAGGGTACGTAGACACACTTTCCCCTCTCGTTGCTACGCATCTCCTAGATAGATCTTGCGTGATAGTACGATTTTTTTAAAAATACTACGTTCCCCAACAGTGGCATGCTACCTCTTGAGCACTGTGTTGGTTTTCCCTTGAAGAGGAAAGAGTGATGCAGCAAAGTAGCGTAAGTATTTCCCTCAGTTTTTGAGAACCAAGGTATCAATCCAGTAGGAGATCACACTCAAGTCCCACGCACCTACACAAACAAATAAGAACCTCACAACCAATGCGATAAAGGGGTTGTCAAGCCCTTCACGGTCACTTACGAGAGTGAGATCTGATAGATATGATAAGATAATATTTTTGGTATTTTTATGATAAGGAGAAATAAAGATGCAAAGTAAAATAAATGGCAAAGGAAATAACTAAGTAATGGAATATTAATATGATAGAAGATAGACCTAGGGGCCATAGGTTTCACTAGTGGCTTCTCTCAAGAGCATAAGTATTACGGTGGGTAAACGAATTACTGTCGAGCAATTGATAGAAAAGTGAATACTTATGAGAATATCTAGGTATGATCATGTATATAGGCATCACGTCCGAGACAAGTAGACCGAAACGATTCTGCATCTACTACTATTACTCCACACATCGACCGCTATCCAGCATGCATCTAGAGTATTAAGGTCATAAGAACAGAGTAATGCTTTAAGGAAGATGACATGATGTAGAGGGATAAACTCATGCAATATGATATAAACCCCATCCTTTCATCCTCGATGGCAACAATACAATACATGTCGTTTCCCTTCCTGTCACTGGGATCGAGCACCGCAAGATTGAACCCAAAGCTAAGAACTTCTCCCGTTGCAAGAAAGATCAATCTAGTAGGCCAAACCAAACTGGTAATTCGAAGAGACTTGCAAAGATAAACCAATCATACATAAAAGAATTCAAAGGAGAATCAAATATTGTTCATAGATAATCTGGATCATAAACCCACAATTCATCGGATCTCGACAAACACACTGCAAAAGAAGATTACATCGAATAGATCTCCAAGAAGATCTAGGAGAACTTTGTATTGATATCCAAAGAGAGAGAAGAAACCATCTACCTAATAACTATGGTCCCATAGGCCTGAAGTAAACTACTCACACATCACCGGAGAGGCCATGGAGTTGATGCAGAGGCCCTCCGTGATCAATGCCCCCCTCCGGCGGAGCTCCGGAAAAGGCCCCAAGATGGGATCTCTCGGGTACATAAGGTTGCGGCGGTGGAATTAGGTTTTTGTGGTGCTCCTGGATGTTTGGGGGGTACGTGGATATATATAGGAGGAAGAAGTGAGTCGTGGAGCAACGGAGGGCCCACGAGGGTGGAGGGCGCGCCCAGGGGGGGTAGGCGTGCCCCCTGCCTCGTGCCTTCCTCCGTTGTTTGTTGATGCCCACTCCAAGTCTCCTGGATCACGTTTGTTGAGAAAATCACATTCCTGAAGGTTACATTCCGTTTGGACTCCGTTTGATATTCCTTTTCTTCGAAACCCTAAAATAGGCAAAAACAACAATTTGGGCTGGGCCTCCGGTTAGTAGGTTAGTCCCAAAAATGATATAAAAGTGTAAAATAAAGCACATTAACATCCAAAATAGATAATATAATATCATGGAGCAATAAAAAATTATAGATATGTTGGAGAAGTATCAAGCATCCCCAAGCTTAATTCCTGCTCGTCCTCGAGTAGGTAAATGATAAAAGAAGAATTTTTGATGTGGAATTCTTTCTAACATATTTCTCAATGTAATTTTTCTTTATTGTGGCATGAATGTTCAGATCCGAAAGATTCAAGATAAAAGTTTAATATTGACATAAAAATAATAATACTTCAAGCATACTAACTAAGCAATCATGTCTTCTCAAAATAACATGGCCAAAGAAAGTTATCCCTACAAAATCATATAGTCTGGCTATGCTCTATCTTCACCACACAAAATATTTAAAACATGCACAACCCCGATGACAAGCCAAGCAATTGTTTCATACTTTTGATGTTCTCAAACTTTTTCAATCCTCATGCAATATATGAGCGTGAGCCATGGATATAGCACTATGGTGGAATAGAATGGTGGTTGTCGAGAAGACAAAAAGGGAGAGGATAGTCTCACATCAACTAGGCGTATCAACGAGCTATGGAGATGCCCATCAATAGATATCAATGTGAGTGAGTAGGGATTGCCATGCAATGGATGCACTAGAGCTATAAGTATATGTAAGCTCAACAAAAAAACTAAGTGGGTGTGCATCCAACTTGCTTGCTCATGAAGACCTAGGGCATTTTGAGGAAGCCCATCATTGGAATATACAAGCCAAGTTCTATAATGAAAAATTCCCACTAGTATATGAAAGTGATATCATAGGAGACTCTCTATATGAAGAACATGGTGCTACTTTGAAGCAGAAGTGTGGAAAAAGGACAGTAGCATTGTCCCTTCTCTCTCTTTCTCTCATTTTTTATTTGGGCCTTCTTTCTTTCTTTTTTCTTTTTGGCCACTTTCTCTTTTTTTCGTCCGGAGTCTCATCCCGACTTGTGGGGGAATCATAGTCTCCATCATCCTTTCCTCACTTGGGACAATGCTATAGTAATGATGATCATCACACTTTATTTACTTACAACTCAAGAATTACAGCTCAATACTTAGAACAAAATATGACTCTATGTGAATGCCTCCGGCGGTGTACCGGAATGTGCAATGACGCGTGCGTGACATGTATGAAGAATTATGAACAGTGGCTTTGCCACAAATTCGATGTCAACTACATGATCATGCGAGCAATATGACAATGATGAAGCGTGTCATAATAACGGAACGGTGGAAAGTTGCATGGCAATATATCTCGGAATGGCTATGGAAATGCCATAATAGGTAGGTATGGTGGCTGTTTTGAGGAAGGTATATGGTGGGTTTATGGTACCGGCGAAAGTTGCGTGATACTAGAGAGGCTAGCAATGGTGGAAGGGTGAGAGTGCGTATAATCCATGGACTCAACATTTGTCATAAAGAACTCACATACTTATTGCAAAAATCTACAAGTTATCAAAGCAAAGTATTATGCGCATGCTCCTAGGGGGATAGATTGGTAGGAAAAGACCATCGCTCGTCCCCGACCGCCACTCATAAGGAAGACAATCAATAAATAAATCATGCTCCGACTTCATCACATAACGGTTCACCATACGTGCATGCTACGGGAATCACAAACTTCAACACAAGTATTTCTCAAATTCACAACTACTCAACTAGCATGACTCTAATATCACCATCTCCATATCTCAAAACAATTATCAAGTATCAAACTTCTCATAGTATTCAATGCACTTCTATGAAAGTTTTTTATTATTTCCATGTTGTTCTAAAGGACTCTCAAAATAATATAAGTGAATCATGAGAGAACAATAGTTTCTATAAAACAAATCCACCACCGTGCTCTAAAAGATATAAGTGAAGCACTAGAGCAAAAACTATATAGCTCAAAAGATATAAGTGAAGCACATAGAGTATTCTAATATATTTCAAATCATGTGAGTCTCTCTCAAAAGGTGTGTACAGAAAGTATGATTGTGGTAAACTAAAAAGCAAAGACTCAAATCATACAAGACGCTCCAAGCAAAACACATATCATGTTGTGAATAAACATATAGCTCCAAGTAAAGTTATCGATAGACGAAGACGAAAGAGGGGATGCCTTCCGGGGCATCCCCAAGCTTAGGCTTTTTGGTGTCCTTGAATTTTACCTTGGGGTGCCATGGGAATCCCCAAGCTTAGGCTCTTTCCACTCTTTGTTCCATAATCCATCAAATCTTTACCCAAAACTTGAAAACTTCACAACACAAAACTTAAAATAGAAAATCTCGTGAGCTCCGTTAGCGAAAGAAAACAAAACACCACTTCAAGGTACTGTAATGAACTCATTATTTATTTATATTGGTGTTAAACCTACTGTATTCCAACTTCTCTATGGTTTATAAACTCTTTTACTAGCCATAGATTCATCAAAATAAGCAAACAACACAAGAAAAACAGAATCTGTCAAAAACAGAACAGTCTGTAGTAATCTGTAGCTAAAGCAAGTTATGGAACCCCAAAAATTCTAAAATAAATTGATGGATGTGAGGAATTTATCTATTAATCATCTGCAAAAAGAATTAACTAAATATCACCTTCCAAATAAAAATGGCAGCGATTCTTGTGAGCGCTAAAGTTTCTGTTTTTTACAGCAAGATCAAAAAGACTTTCCCCAAGTCTTCCCAACGGTTCTACTTGGCACAAACACTAATTAAACACAAAAAACACAATCAAAACAGAGGCTAGATGAATTATTTATTACTAAACAGGAGCAAAAAAAGGAATAAAAATAAAATTGGGTTGCCTGCCAACAAGCGCTATCGTTTAACGCCCCTAGCTAGGCATAAAAGCGAAGATAGATCTAGGTATTGCCATCTTTGGTAGGCAATCCATAAGTGGTTCTCATAATAGATTCATATGGTAATTTAATTTTCTTTCTAGGGAAGTGTTCCATGCCTTTCCTTAATGGAAATTGGAATCTAATATTCCCTTCCTTCATATCAATAATTGCACCAATCATTCTAAGGAAAGGTCTACCAAGAATAATAGGACATGAAGGATTGCAATCTATATCAAGAACAATGAAATCTACGGGCACATAGTTACTATTTGCAACAATAAGAATATCATTAATTCTTCCCATAGGTTTCTTAAAAGTGGAATCCGCAAGGTGCAAGTTTAAAGAACAATCATCAAAATCACGGAAACCTAGCAAATCACACAAAGTTTTTGGAATCGTGGAAACACTAGCACACAAATCACACAAAGCATAGAACTCATGATCTTTATTTTTAATTTTTATTGTAGGTTCCCACTCATCATAAACTTTTCTAGGGATATAAACTTTGAACTCAAGTTTTTCTTCATAAGATTGCATCAAAGCATCAACGATATGTTTAGTAAAAGCTTTATTTTGACTGTAAGCATGAGGAGAATTTAGCACGGATTGCAACAAGGAAATACAATCTATCAAAGAGCAATTATCATAATTAAATTCCTTGAAATCCAAAATAGTGGGTTCATTGATATTTAAAGTTTTAACCTCTTCAATCCCACTTTTAACAATTTTTGCATCAAGATCTAAAAACTCAAATTTTTTGGAACGCCTTCTAGGTAAAGGTGGCTCATCTTCAGTCTCATCATTATCAAGATTCATATTGCAAAACGAAGATTTAATAGGGGACACATCAATAACTTTTAGATCTTCATCTTTATTATCATGAAAACTAGAAGAACACGCTTTCACAAAGCAATCTTTCTTAGCACGCATCCTAGTGGTTCTTTCTTTGCACTCATCAATGGAAATTCTCATGGCTTTGAGAGACTCGTTGATATCATGCTTAGGTGGAATAGATCTAAGTTTCAAAGAATCAACATCAAGAGAAATTCTATCAACGTTCCTAGCCAACTCATCAACCTTAAGCAATTTTTCTTCAATCAAAGCATTGAAACTCTTTTGTGAAGTAATAAATTCTTTAATACTAGATTCAAAATCAGAGGGCATCTTATTAAAATTTCCATAAGAATTGTTGTAGGAATTACCATAATTATTAGAGGGATTACTAGGAAACGGCCTAGAATTAAAATTACCTCTATACGCATTGTTACCAGAATTGTTCCTACCAACAAAATTCACATCCATAGATTCATTATTATTCTCAATCAAAGTAGACAAAGGCATATCATTAGGATCAATAGGAGCACTCTTATTAGCAAACAATTTCATAAGTTCATCCATCTTTCCACTCAAAACATTAATCTCTTCAATTGCATGCACTTTTTTATTAGTAGAACTTTCAGTGTGCCATTGAGAATAATTAACCATAATATTATCTAGGAGTTTAGTAGCTTCTCCTAATGTGATTTCCATAAAAGTGCCTCCCGTGGCCGAATCTAAAAGGTTTCTAGAAGCAAAATTCAATCCGGCATAAAAGTTTTGTATAATCATCCAAAGATTAAACCATGTGTAGGGCAATTACATATCATTAATTTCATCCTCTCCCAAGATTGTGCAACATGTTCATGATCAAGTTGCTTAAAATTCATAATGTCGTTTCTAAGAGAGATGATCTTAGCGGGAGGAAAATACTTAGAGATAAAAGCATCTATGCACTTATTCCATGAATCAATACTATTTTTAGGCAAAGACGAAAACCAAGCTTTAGCACGATCTCTAAGCGAAAACGGAAATAGCTTCAATTTAGCAATATCATTATCCACATCTTTCTTCTTTTGCATATCACATAAATCAACAAAGTTGTTTAGATGGGTAGCAACATCTTCACTAGGAAGGCCAGCGAATTGATCTTTCATGACAAGATTCAACAAAGCAGCATTAATTTCACAAGATTCAGCATTGGTAAGAGGATCAATCGGAGTGCTAAGAAAATCTTTGTTGTTGGTATTGGCAAAGTCACACAATTTAGTATTATCTTGAGCCATCGTGACAAGTAAGCAATCCAACACACAAGCAAACAAGAAACGGGCAAAAAAGGCAAATAGGGAAAGAGAAGGGGAACGGAGAGAGAGGACGAATAAAACGGCAAGGGTGAAGTGGGGGAGAGGAAAACGAGAGGCAAATGGCAAATAGTGTAATGCGAGGGATAAGAGTTTGTGATGGGTACTTGGTATGTTTTGACTTGGTAACGGCGCCTGAAATGACTCATTGTTGGGAGTCAAATCTTGACTTGAGTTGGCGCGAATCTCCCTGGCAACGACGCCAGAAATCCTTCTTGCTACCTCTTGAGCATTGCGTTGGTTTTCCCTTGAAGAGGAAAGGGTGATGCAGCAAAGTAGTGTAAGTATTTCCCTCAGTTTTTGAGAACCAAGGTATCAATCCAGTAGGAGATCACGCTCAAGTCCCACGCACCTACACAAACAAATAAGAACCTCGCAACCAACGTGATAAAGGGGTTGTCAAGCCCTTCACGGTCACTTACGAGAGTGAGATCTGATAGATATGATAAGATAATATTTTTGGTATTTTTATGATAAGGAGAAATAAATATGCAAAGTAAAATAAATGGCAAAGGAAATAACTAAGTAATGGAAGATTAATATGATGGAAGATAGACCCGGGGGCCATAGTTTTCACTAGTGGCTTCTCTCAAGATCATAAGTATTACGGTGGGTAAACGAATTACTGTCGAGCAACTGATAGAAAAGCGAATACTTATGAGAATATCTAGGTATGATCATGTATATAGGCATCACGTCCGAGACAAGTAGACTGAAATGATTCTGCATCTACTACTATTACTCCACACATCGACCGTTATCCAGCATGCATCTAGAGTATTAAGTTCATAAGAACAGAGTAATGCTTTAAGGAAGATGACATGATGTTGAGGGATAAACTCATGCAATAGGATATAAACCCCATCTTTTTATCCTCGACGGTGTCGGTGTCAAAACCGGCTGATCTCGGGTAGGGGGTCCCGAACTGTGCGTCTAAGGCGGATGGTAACAGGAGGCGGGGGACACAATGTTTACCCAGGTTCAAGCCCTCTCGATGGAGGTAATACCCTACTTCTTGCTTGATTGATCTTGATGATATGAGTATTACAAGAGTTGATCTACCACGAGATCGTATGATTATGATTGTTCTTGTCCTATGGACTAAACCCTCTGGTTTATATAGACACCGGAGGGGGCTAGGGTTACACAGAGTCGGTTACAAGAGAGGAGATCTACATATCCGAATTGCCAAGCTTGCCTTCCACGCAAAGGAGAGTCCCACCCGGACACAGGACGAAGTCTTCAGTCTTGTATCTTCATAGTCCAATAGTCCGGCCAAAGTATATAGTCCGGCAGTCCGAGGACCCCCTAATCCATGACTCTCTCAGTAGCCCCTGAACCAGGCTTCAATGACAATGAGTCCGGCGCGCAGATTGTCTTCGGCATTGCAAGTCGGGTTCCTCCTCCGAATACACCATAGAAGATTTCGAACACAAGGATAGTGTCCGGCTCTGCAAAACAAATTCCACATACCACCGTAGAGAGTATAATATTTCCACAAATCTAATCTGCTGACAACTTTTCATAACGTGACATCACGCCATGGCCCGATCATTATTCGAACCATTTTTCTCAACCAGCTACTGCACATATTGCGAGGCAGTTTTCTTGGCACGTCTTGTCGAAGCAGAGATCGTGTCCCCTTATCACGGGATTCTCATCAATACAGGTGTGGGTAACCCAACCGCGCCATTAATCACGGCGCTTGGGGACTAAGCGAGTTTACCAGGCAGGTGGGGAGGCGCATAGTTTCTTCCACCCTTATAAAGGGACAAGGACTCCTCCTTTTCACCCACGCCTTCTTCTTCCCTGCCCATCCATTCTCGCGCACTCGAGCTCCAGAGCCCAAGTTCGCATTTTCTCCGCAAAACCACTCCAAACATGTCCGGAGCGGGAGGCAAGTGGATGGTCTCCTCTGTTACGGAGGAGAACATTACGAAGCTCCGGGAAGCCGGATACCTGGCCGCAGATATCCCGCACCGACTCCCAGACGCGGGGCAGATCGTCCCTACCCCCGTACCCCACGAAAGGGTTGTATTCCTTACCCATTTCGTCCGCGGGCTGGGATTTCCCCTCCACCCATTCGTCCGCGGGCTCATGTTCTACTACGGGCTGGACTTCCACGATCTAGCCCCCAATTTCATCCTCAACATCTTGGCATTTATCGTCGTGTGCGAGGCCTTTCTCCGCATCAAGCCCCACTTTGGTCTGTGGCTGAAGACCTTCAACGTTAAACCGAAGGTGGTGGTCAGCCAGCAAGCGGAGTGCGGAGGCGCCATGGTGGGCAAAATGCCCAACGTCACCTGACTCGAAGGCTCCTATGTGGAGACCATGAAGGGGTGGCAATCGGGGTGGTTCTACATCACCGAGCCGCATGACACCAACTGGGTGGCGGCCCCCGAATTTCGATCCGGCATCCCCATGCGGCTCACCTCCTGGAAAGAGAAGGGCCTATCCTGGGGTTCATCGGTGGAGCTGACCGGACTCCAGAACTGTGTTAAAAACATGATAAGCAAGAAAATCAAGCTTGTCAATGTGGTCCAGGTCATGCTCTTCCGCCGGATCCTCCCGTGTCAAATACGAGCATTCAATATGTGGGAGTTCGACCCGGCTAAGCACCAGACGCTGCGAGAGCTCTTCGACACGACGCACCAGGACATCTGGAAGGTGTTGTTCAAGTCCGCCGAGGTACCTCCTCCCCTTACCGGGGATCGCGGACTCTGCGCAAAGTGCCCTGCCAATCCGGTGAGCTCCTTATATCTTGTAAGATGTTTCTTTCGCCAGTATAATCATGTGGGGGATCTAAGCCTCCACGCCATTTAACAGGACTGGGTCGCGACAGCGGAGCGGATCGATTGTCCGGCCCCACTGCCCGAAGATCCAGCAAGGGCTCTCTTAACGGAGATGCTGGTTCGGGTGCCCTATGAGGCGCCAGAGAAGAAGGCCAAGAACAAGGCCACGGGGACCAGGAAAGGTCTCCGGCACAAGGTCGTATCGGACTCATTGTCCGATAACACCGAGGTGCCCTCCTCCCACGAAAACGAGGAGGAGGAAGAGGAAAGTTCTCCCCCCGGCCGGGGGAGACAAGAAAAGGAAGGCTGCCCCGTCAGGGGAGGCCGAAGGGTCCAAGAAGGGAAGGACTCTCCTCCCGGACTGCTCCACGGTGGCCGCTTTTAGCGACGAGGAGTGGTTACCCAGGGACAAGCCCCTGGCGAAGTCGTAAGTATCCGGATACCATAATAGTTCTTGGCATGTTTTATTTTATTGCTTCTTATCATGCCGAACATGATCATGCAGCCCATCGAAAGCCCATGTCGACGTATCCTCTTCGGATGAGTCTTTGGGCCTGTCGGATATGAACAACGATTCACTCCCGAACGCCTCCTCCCCCCGCCCTACGGATGACGTCGAGGTGTTGTATCAAAGGGTACTGAACCAAGGGGAGACAGTTCCAGAGACGCCCCAAGGCGACATTTCGGACGCTGGGCGTACGAGGGGCAAGACTCCCATGGGCTCTAATGCCGGGGGTAGCAAGTCTAGCCCCCAGCCGAATACTGCACCAGAACCTCCAGTGGTTCCGGATTCTGTCAGGCGACCCCTCGCCAAGGGGGGGAAGCCGTCTGTGCCGATGGCCTCTGTCCATCCAGAGGCATTGGAAAATTTGCTGGAAGTGCTTCGCGGCGCTTCCATTGACGAAGAGCACCGCACTATCATGAGTGCGGTGGTCAAGAAGGTTCGGTCCGCCAAAAGCGGACTGACTGAAGCCTGTGCCAGCCTCCTAACAGGCTTTGAGGTAAGTAATCAAATTATGATAAACTTTTACAACATAGACAGTAGCCCCTGATGCTCTATTTGGTGTACGCAAAGAAAGGATGAAGAGAGGATCAAATAATAATCACGGGAGTCTAATCAGAATATGTCTATGTGAATAAGCAGGCTTCACTGCTGGCCGCTGTCGCTCGCACGGCGGAGGTCTCCGCACTGAAGCGGGACCTTGAGCGGTCCGAGGAAGAGCACGGCCTTACCAAGAGGCATCTCAAAGAGAACAAAGGTAAGTAATACCTCATCTGTTTATTGATAAAGAAAAAAGGAAAGTGGTTGTTAGATCACAGGATCGTCATGAATTTTGCTAGGGGCCACGACCGAAGTGGTGGCCCTGAAGAAGGAGTTGTCCGAGGCTGAAGGCAAAGCGGCCAAGGAGCGCGCCGAGCGTGAGAAGCAAGAGGCCCGAGTCGGGGAGGTTCAACAAGAGCTCGAGGAGTTTGTCAAGAAGTACGAGTCCTTGGAGAGTGACTCTAAGACGTAAGGGTCCGAGCTTGCGAAGGTCCTCGAGAACACACAAAATGCCAAGGTCGAATCCCAAAAGGCCCTCTAGGAAATTGAGGTGGTCAAGAAGATAGCGGCGGGTAAGACATTCATCATGCAAAGCAAGCATGTGAAGGAAACTTTCCTTTTACTTACCCAAATTCGGAGCTCTCCAGGAGCGTTCGCAGATCTACCCAGCAGTGTGTCGGATGCCGCGGAGTTCTACCGGGCCGAGGAAGGGAGCTCGACAGAGAAGTTGTTCTGGTCTCAGTATACTGGGACCGAACATCCGATGCCCTTGAGCGACCAGTTGAAGCAACTAGTCAAGCTTCACAAGGCGGCCGAACTAGCCATGAAGGGCCTCATAGTCCGGATGTGGCCTAGCGAGCCCCTGCCTGGCAGCTATTTCGGCCTGTAAGGCGGCTTGTGAACGCCTGCCCATGGTTTGAAGTCAAGCGGTCCGTCTGCATTGAGGGTGTGCATAGGGCTTTTGCCCGAGCGAAAGTGCACTGGGCGAAGATGGACGCCGAAAAGCTGGTGAAGGAGGGGCCGCCGGAGGGCAAGGAGCATCGCCATGCCGAAAAGTATTATGACAGTGTCCTGAAGGGTGCTCGCCTTGTGGTAGAGGAATGTGCTAAGGATGTAATATTTGAATGAATGTACTCATGTGATCCTGTAATGTGGAACGAGTTCATGTAACGCTTGTTAATTTAAAATATTACCTTCTGTGCGCCTGTTTATAAAATTTGAGAGTTGGCCAGTCATCGGCTTCTGCCCCCATGTAACTAGTACTGAGGTGTTTGGGATAAACCTGACCACTCTTTATCCCAGTTTTGGGTCCTTCGAAGGAGGTGTTCAGCACAACGAACTAGGCAATCGGACTATAAAGCTTTATCACTCTCACTTAGCCATAGAAGTCTACAATTTTAAATTTTGGCGAAGCCCCTAGTATTAGGAAGGCCGAACTTGGGGCACTATGTACGCCTAAATCGGACAAGGCCGACTCCTCGCCCGAAGCGGAAAAAATCTTTAAGGATTTGAGACCTCTCGAACAGCGACCAGCTCTCGCCGCATCATGACAGTCAGTTTCCGGCTTTCTCTACTGAGGTGCTCATCCGGAAGAACCGGGACACAATCGCAGTAGTTCTCCCAGTGCTACCTTAGCCGATATAACGGAACGTAAGGTACCAAAACATGGGAGTCGGGCAAACCCAACTATTGACCCAAGACATGATTCGGCGCTGATGCATATAATGCTATAAGTTCGGGGTGCCGCACTGTCGAAAGTGTTCAGACTTTTCATGTCGTGTTATGGGGTACACTGAAGCCCCTGGCGCACTGGTCGTATCAGAATGTACGGGTGCGATTTGTTGTAAATAAGCAGACAGGGAAAAAAGATAAAGGAATGCAATAATGAGCTAATGATGTACATTGTTATTTAGATGATACGTCAAAGTGTATGCATACATGTAGTGCAATAAGTAAAAGATAGGACTATTTGACATGTCCTATCCAAGGTCAAGCTGCGTGTGGGTATGCAAAACAGGTATATCGATTGCTATCAGAGACCACCTGAGGATTCCCTTGTACGTCAAAGCTTCTTGCTTCCTTGGTGTTTCCTTCCCGTGACGGGTCCGATAATCAGAGGATCGGAGAGGGCCTTCAGAGAATAGGGCCTGAAAGGAAGAACATGTTAAAGGTATACGGGTCCTGAAGCGGTTGAACCGCATTGTGGGCTGTGCCATGGTCGTGCCTCCGCCTATGCCCATGGTATCTTGAATGCGTAATTATGTACGCGCGGTGCAAATTTCACCGCTTGACTGGGACTGGGACGGAGGCCGAATTGCTAGGTGAGCTCTAAATGTGCCTGGCGATCCTCTTGCAGGGTACTCCGAACTCGCTTGAAGGTGTCCGGGGTCTTTTTCGCCGAATTGCCAGTTTGCCTCATAAGGCTGCTTTGCGCTTCTGCTGCGAGGGTCGCAGTGTGCTCCTCCGTGCGGAGCGAGCATTCTATGTGTCCATTAACTGTTATAACCCCGCGAGGTCCTGACATTTTGAGCTTGAGGTATGCATAATGTGGTACCGCATTGAATCTGGCAAATGCGGTTCGTCCGAGCAGTGCATGATAGCCACTGCGGAAGGGGACGATATCGAAGATTAACTCCTCGCTTCGGAAGTTGTCCGGAGATCCGAAGACCACTTCCAGTGTGATTGAGCCCGTGCAACAGGCCTCTACACCCGGGATGACACCTTTAAAGGTGGTTTTGGTGGGTTTGATCCTCGAGGGGTCTATACCCATTTTGCACACTGTATCCTAATAGAGCAGGTTCATGCTGCTGCCACCATCCATAAGGACTCGAGTGAGGTGAAATTTGTCAATGATGGGGTCAAGGACCAATGCGGCAGAACCGCCATGACGGATACTGGTGGGGTGGTCCCTGCGATCGAAGGTGATCGGGCAAGAAGACCATGGGTTGAACTTTGGGGCGACTGGCTCCATCGCATAGACGTCCCTCAGTGCACGCTTCCGTTCCCGCTTGGGAATATGGGTTGCGTATATCATGTTTACCATTTTCACTTGGGGAGGAAATTTCTTCTGTCCTCCTGTGTTCGGCGGCCGGGGCTCCTCGTCGTCGTTGCTATGTAGCCCCTTTTCCTTGTTTTCGGCATTCAACTTGCCGGCCTGTTTGAACACCTAGCATTCTCTGTTGGTGTGGTTGGCTGGTTTATTGGGGTATCGTGAATTTGACACGAACGATCGAGTATGCGGTCCAAGCTGGACGGGCCCGGATTGCTTCTTTTGAACGGCTTTTTCCGCTGACCGGATTTAGAGCCACTGAATTCGGCATTAACTGTCGTGTCTTCGGCGTTGTCGCCGTTGTTGCGGCGCTTGTGTCTGTTGCGACGTGGCCTGCCGTTTCTATCTTTGGCATCTGAATTGCCAGGGTTTCTTGATGTGTTGTTGCTGTGAGCCAGCCAGCTATCCTTGCCCGCACAAAAGCGGGTCATGAGTGTCGTGAGGGCTGCCATGGATTTCGGCTTTTCTTGGCCGAGGTGTCGGGCGAGCCACTCGTCGCGGATGTTATGCTTAAATGCTGCTAAGGCCTCGACATCCGGACCGTCGACAATTTGGTTCTTTTTAGTTAGGAACCGAGTCCAGTATTTCCTAGCTGATTCCCCTGGCTGTTGGGTTATGTGACTCAAGTCATCGGCATCCGGTGGTTGCACATAAGTGCCCTAGAAGTTGTCAAGGAATGCATCCTCCAAATTCTCCCAACTGCCAATGGAGTTTGCCGGTGGGCTATTGAGCCAATGCTGAGCAGGTCCTTTGAGCTTTAATGGGAGGTACTTGATGGCATGTAGATCGTCACCGCAGGCCATGTGGATGTGGAGGAGGAAATCTTCGATCCATACTGCGGGGTCTGCTGTACCATCATATGATTCAATGTTCACGGGTTTAAAACCTTCTGGGAATTCATGATCCATTACTTCATCAGTGAAGCATAGGGGGTGTGCGGCGCCTCTGTGCCGGGCTATATCACGACGCAGTTCATACGAGTCTTGTCTGCTGTATTCGGCCCGGCCGGATTTGCTTTAGTATATCCGGCGTGGCAGTCGTCATCACGTGTTGGGGCGCGCCCCCGTGATCCGTAGATCGATCTTGCATGTCCTGCCTTGTTTTCCAATACGTCTCGCAGGTCCTGCGTGTTACCCCGGGCCTTGGTATTTTTGTTGAACTGGCGACGGGGTGCGGGCTGGACTTCCGCCTGACATGCCGCTTTGTCTCGGCCATGAGGTGGACGGTCAGCCGCATCATACGCTGGAAGTGTAGGCTTTAATGCTTCTTCCTCGAGTTGGGGTAGCAACCTGTGCTTTGGGTAACTTTAGGTTGGGTGCTCGAGTTCGTATTCCTTGGCCGCCAGGACCTCAGTCCATCTATCCGCTAGCAGATCTTGGTCAGCTTGAAGCTATTGTTGCTTTTTCTTCAGGCTTTTTGTCGTGGCTATAAGCCGGCGCTTGAAGCGCTCCTGTTCAGCGGGATCCTCAGGCACGATAAATTCTTTGTCGCCGAGGCTCACCTCGCCTTTGGAGGGAGGCATGCAATTGTCATCCTCTGATTCTCCGTCTGCTGCCTGTTCCTTAGGGCTAGCTTGCCCATCCTCCCGCTCGAGGCCTGGTTGGAGGGGATTGTCTTTGTCTTCGGCGCTATCCGCAGCGTTATTGTCAATTGTGCTGGTATCGCCGTTTTTGCTATGGCGGGGCTTAGAGCGGCGCCGTTGACGCCGGTGCTTTGATTGCTTCTCGAGGGGATTATCCTCTGTTGCCTTATTGCCATCGCTTTCTTTGGGGGTGTCCACCATGTATATATCATATGATGAGGTGGCAGTCCAGCGCCCTGTGAGCGGTGGTTCCTGTTCTTCTTCTACATCGTCGTCCATACCATCGATGTCTTCGGAGCCGAAATCAAGCATGTCAGTTAAGTCATCGACAGTGGCTATTAAGTGGGTGGTGGGTGGGGAACGAATTTCTTCGTCGTCCACTTCCCACTCAAGCCGGACATAGTTCGGCCAAAGGCCTTCCGACAAGGAGAGAGACCTTAACGAATTCAGCACGTCGCCCAGGGGCGAGTGCTGAAAGATATCCACAGAGGAAAACTCCATAATGGGCACC
Organism: Triticum urartu; assembly: GCF_003073215.2. NCBI lineage: Eukaryota > Viridiplantae > Streptophyta > Magnoliopsida > Poales > Poaceae > Triticum > Triticum urartu. The sequence continues at coordinate 460,287,460 of NC_053028.1, forward strand.
CAATCAGATTCAATAGGCACGGACGCAGGCGGTTCGGAGCCCATGGCCGGGGACGAATCCAAGGTTCCGGCAACACATGCCTCGTAGGAGGTGAAGTTAGTATTCGGCTCTATCGCCGCTGAGTGTGCGGTCTCCGTGGCGGGGTCCATCCACCCGTCCTCGGACGGCGCGATATGCTCCGGATCGAGGGCCGGAGTTGCCACAGGGATGATCTCCCGAACACTGTCCGGCGGCAGAGCTAAGTCATGCTTGTCGTGACTGTGTGGCGCACCTGACACGGGCTCGAATCCGTCGAAGACCAAGTCTCCGTGGATGTCGGCAGTATAGCTTAAGTTTCCAAACCTGACCTGACGGCCAGGGGCGTAGCTCTCGATCTGCTCCAGATGGCCAAGCGAGTTGGCCCGCAGTGCGAAGCCGCCGAATACGAAGATCTGTCCGGGGGGAAAACCTCACCCTGGATTGCATCGTTGCCGATGATCGAAGGAGCCATCAAGCCTTATGGTGACGACACAGTGGAACTCTCAATGAAAGCACCAATGTCGGTGTCAAAACTGGCGGATCTCGGGTAGGGGGTCCCAAACTATGCGTCTAAGTCGGGTGGTAACAGGAGGCGGGGGACACAATGTTTACCCAGGTTCGGGCCCTCTCGATGGAGGTAATACCCTACTTCCTGCTTGATTGATCTTGATGATATGAGTATTACAAGAGTTGATCTACCACAAGATCATAGAGGCTAAACCCTAGAAGCTAACCTATGATTATGATTGTTCTTGTCCTACGGACTAAACCCTCCGGTTTATATAGACACTGGAGGGGGCTAGGGTTACACAGAGTCGGTTACAAGGGAGGAGATCTACATATCCGAATTGCCAAGCTTGCCTTCCACGCAAAGGAGAGTCCCACCCGGACACGGGACGAAGTCTTCAATCTTGTATCTTCATAGTCCAACAGTCCGTCCAAAGTATATAGTCCGGCAGTCCGAGGACCCCCTAATCCAGGACTCCCTCAGATGGCAACAATACAATACATGTCATTTCCCTTTTTGTCACTGGGATCGAGCACCGCAAGATTGAACCCAAAGCTAAGCACTTCTCCCATTGCAAGAAAGATCAATCTAGTAGGCCAAACCAAACAGATAATTCAAAGAGACTTGCAAAGATAAACCAATCATAAATAAAAGAATTCAGAGGAGAATCAAATATTGTTCATAGATAATTTGGATCATGAATCCACAATTCATCGGATCTCGAAAAACACACCGCAAAAGAAGATTACATCGAATAGATCTCCAAGAAGATCGAGGAGAACTTTGTATTGATATCCAAAGAGAGAGAAGAAGCCATCTAGCTAATAACTATGGACCCATAGGTCTGAAGTAAACTACTCACACATCACCAGAGAGGCCATGGAGTTGATGTAGAGGCCCTTCGTGATTGATGCCCCCTCCGGCGGAGCTCCCAAAAAGCCCCCAAGATGGGATCTCTCGGGTACAGAAGGTTACGGCGGTGGAATTAGGTTTTCGTGGTGCTCTTGGATGTTTGGGGGGGGGGTACGTGGATATATATATAGGAGGAAGAAGTACATCGGTGGATCAACGGAGGGCCCACGAGGGTGGAGGGCACGCCCAGGGGGGTAGGCGCGCCCCCTGCCTCGTGCCTTCCTCCGTTGTTTCTTGACGCCCACTCCAAGTCTCCTAGATCACGTTTGTTGAGAAAATCACGTTCCCAAAGGTTTCATTCCGTTTGGACTCCATTTGATATTCCTTTTCTTCGAAATCCTAAAATAGGCAAAAAAACAACAATTTGGGTTGGGCCTCCAGTTAGAAGGTTAGTCCCAAAAATGATATAAAAGTGTAAAATAAAGCCCATTAACATCCAAAATAGATAATATAATAGCATGGAGCAATCAAAAATTATAGATACGTTGGAGACGTATCATGGCATCCGAGCCAGGTCTATGCGTAGATGTTATATGCATGAGTAGAACACAAAGGAGTTGTGGGTGTTGGTATATACATATTGCTTGCCGTCACTAGTTGATTCTTGATTCAGCGGTATTATTGGATGAAGCTACTCAGACCGACATTACGTGTACGCTTACGCGAGACTGGTTCTACCGGCGTGCTTCGCACACAGGTGGCTAGTGGGTGTCTGTTTCTCCAACTTTAGTTGAATCGGATTCAATGAACAGGGTTCTTTCTGAAGATCAAAAAGCAATCACTATACCGTGTTGTGGTTTTTGATGCATAGGTAAGAACGGTTCTTGCTAAGCCCATAGCAACCATGTAAAACTTGCAACAACAAAGTAGAGGACGTCTAACTTGTTTTTGCAGGGCATGTTGTGATGTGATATGGTCAAGATGTGATTATATGAATTGTTGTATGAGATGATCAAGTTTTGTAACACAGTTATCGGCAACTGGTAGGAACCATATGGTTGTCGCTTTATTGTATGAAATGCAATCGCCGTGTAATTGCTTTACTTTGTCACTAAGTAGTAGCGATAGTCGTAGAAGCAATAGTTAGTGAGACGACAATGATGCTTCAATGGAGATCAAGGTGTCAAGCTGGTGACGATGGTGATCATGACGATGCTTTGGAGATGGAGATCAAAAGGCACAAGATGATGATGGCCATATCATATCACCTATTTGATTGCATGTGATGTTTATCCTTTACGCATCTTATGTTGCTTAGTTGGGCGGTAGCATTATAAGATGATCTCTCACTAAATTTCATGGTACAAGTGTTCTCCCTGAGTATGCACCGTTATTACAGTTCGTCGTGCTGAGACACCACATGATGATCGAGTGTGATAAACTCTACGTTCACATACAATGGGTGCAAGACAGTTTTGCACAAGCAGAATACTCAGGTTAAACTTGATGAGCCTAGCATATGCAGATATGGCCTCGGAACACTGAGACCGAAAGGTCGAGCGTGAATCATATAGTAGATATGATCAACATAGTGATGTTCACCATTGAAAACTTCTCCATCTCACATGATGATCGGACATGGTTTAGTTGATATGGATCACGTGATCATTTACATGACTAGTGGGATGTCTATCTAAGTGGGAGTTCTTAAGTAATATGATTAATTGAACTTAAATTTATCATGAACTTAGTCCTGATAGTATTTGCATATCTATGTTGTAGATCAATTGCTCGCGTATAGCTTCCCCGTTTTTATTTATGATATGTTCCTAGAGAAAACTATGTTGAAAGATGTTAGTAGCAATGATGTGGACTAGCTCTGTGGTGTGAGGATTATCCTCATTGCTGCATAGAAGAATTATGTCCTTGATGCACCGCTAGGTGACGGACCTATTGCAGGAGCAGAGACAGACGTTATGAATGTTCGGCAAGCTCGGTATGATGATTACTTGATAGTTTAGTGCGCCAAGCTTTACGGCTTAGAACAGGGACTTCAAAAACGTTTTGGATGCCATGGAGCATATAAGATGTTCCAAGAGTTGAAATTAGTATTTCAGACTCATGCCCGTGTTGAGAGGTATGAGACCTTTGACAGTACTATGCATACAAGATGGAGGAGAATAGCTCAACCAATGAGCATGTGCTCAGATCGTGTGGGTACTACAATTGCATGAATCAAGTGGGAGTTAATCTTCCAGATAAGATAATGATTGACAGAGTTCTCTAGTCACTATCACCAAGTTACTGGAACTTAGTGATGAACTATAATATGCAAGGGATGATGTAAAACGATTCCCGAGCTCTTCGCGATGCTGAAATCAGCGAAAGTAGAAATCAAGAAAAGTATCAAGTGTTGATGGTTGACAAGACCACTAGTTTCAAGTAAAAGGGCAAGGGAAAGATAGGGAACTTCAGGAAGAATGGCAAGCAAGTTGCCACTCCCATGAATATGCCCAAAGCTAGACCCAAGCCTGAAACTGAGTGCGGAACTGAAAGCGGAACTGCCCCAAATACTTGGCGGATAAGAAGGATGGCAAAGTGAAAAAGTATATATGATATACATGTTATTGATGTGTACTTCACTAGTGTTCATAATAGCCCCTGGGTATTTGATGCTGGTTCAGTTTCTATGATTAGTAACTTGAAACAGGAGTTACAAAATGAACAAAGACTAGTTGAGGGCGAGGTGACGATGTTTGTTGGAAGTGATTCCAAGGTTGATAAGATCACCATCGCATACTCCCTCTATCTTCGAGATTAGTATTGGAACGAAATAAATGTTATTTGGTGTTTGCGTTGAGCATAAATATGTTTGGATCATGTTTATTGCGATGCGGTTATTCATTTAAGTCAGAGAATAATTATTGTTCTATTTACATGAATAAAACCTTCTATGGTCTTACATCCAATGTAAATGGTTTACTAAATCTTGATCACAGTGATACACATAATATTGATGCCAAAAGATGCAAAGTTAATAATGACAATGCAACTTTTTTGTGGAACTGCCATTTAGGTCATATTGGTGTAAAGCGCATGAAGAAACTCCATGCTGATGGGATTTTGGAATCACTTGATGCTGGCGAACCATGCCTCATGGGCAAGATAACTAAGACTCTGTTCTCCAGAACAATGGAGCGAGCCACTGACTTATTGGAAATAATACATACCGATGTATGCGGTCCGATGAGTGTTGAGGCTCGCGGCGGGTATCGTTATTTTCTGACCTTCACATATGATTTGAGCAGATATGAGTATATACTTAATGAAACACTAAGTCTGAAATGTTTGAAAAGTTCAAAGAATTTCAAAGTGAAGCGGAGAATCATCGTAACAAGAAAATAAAGTTCTATGATCTGATCGCGGAGACAAAATATTTGAATTACGAGTTTGGCCTTCAGTTGAAACAATGTCGAATAGTTTCGCAACTCACGCCACCTGGAACACCATAGCATAATGGTGTGTCCGAACGTCATAACCGTACTTTATTAGATATGGTGCGATCTATGATGTCTCTTATCAATTTACCACTACCGTTTTGGGGTTATGCATTAGAGACAGTTGCGTTCACGTTAAATAGGGCATCATCTAAAATTCCGTTGAGATGACGCCGTATGAATTGTGGTTTAGCAAGAAACCTAAGCTGTCATTTCTTAAAGTTTGGGGTTGCAATGCTTATGTGAAAGAGTTTCAGCCTGATAAGTTAAAACCCAAATCGAAGAAGTGCGTCTTCATAGGATATCCAAAAGAAACTGTTGTGTACACCTTCTATCACAGATCTGAAGGCAAGATCTTTGTTGCTAAGAGTGGATCCTTTCTAGAGAAGGAGTTTCTCTCGAAAGAAGTGAATGGGAGGAAAGTAGAACTTGATGTAACCAGAAGGTTTTGTCAATCCTAAAGGTGCTAACAAAATGTGCAAGCTCCAGCGATCCATCTATGGACTAGTGCAAGCATCTCGGAAGTTGGAATATACGCTTTGATGAGTTGATTAAAGCATATAGTTTTATATAGACTTTTGGAGAAGCCTGTATTTACAAGAATGTGAGTGGGAGCTCTGTAGCATTTCTGATATTATATGTGGATGACATATTGCTGATCGAAAATGATACTGGATTTCTGGATAGCATAAAACGATACTTGAATAAGAATTTTCGATGAAAGACCTCGGTGAAGCTGCTTACACATTGAGCATCAAGATCTATAGAGATAGATCAAGACACTTGATAAGATTTTTCAATGAGTACATACCTTGACAAGATTTTGAAGTAGTTCAAAATGGAACAGTCAAAGAAGGAGTTCTTGCTTGTGTTGCAAGGTGTGAAGTTGAGTAAGACTTAAAACCCGACTACGGCAGAAAATAGAAAGAGAATGAAAGTCATTCCCTATGCCTCAGTCATATGTTCTATAAAGTATGCTATGCTGTGTACCACACCTATTATGTACCTCACCATGAGTTTGGCAAGAGGGTACAATAGTGATCCAGGAGTGGATCACTGGACAGCGGTCAAAATTATCCTTAGTGGAATAAGGGTATGTTTCTCGATTATGGAGGTGACAAAGAGTTCATCGTAAAGGGTTACGTCGATGCAAGCTTTGACACTAATCCGGATGACTCTAAATCTCAATCTGGATACATATTAAAAGTAGGAGCAATTAGCTAGAGTAGCTCCATGCAGAGCATTGTAGACATGGAAAATTTGCAAAATACATACGGCTTTGAATATGACAACCCCGTTGACTAAACTTCTCTCACAAGCAAAACATGATCACACCTTAGTACTCTTTGGGTGTTAATCACATAGCAATGTGAACTAGATTATTGACTCTAGTAAACTGATACGTCTTCAACTTCTATATTTTTTTTATTGTTCCACGCTATTATATTATCCATCTAGGATGTTTTATATGCATTTATATGATTTTTGGGACTAACCTATTAATCAAGAGCCCAGTGCCAGTTTCTGTTTTTTCCTTGTTTTTGAGTTTTACAGAAAAGGAATACCAAATGGAGTCCAATTGACGTGCCAATTTTTGATGATTTTTATGGACCAAAAGAAGCCCCCAAAGTAAAAGAGTTGGGCCAGAAGAGTCCCGAGCCATCCACGAGGGTGGAGGGCGCGCCCTACCCCCTAGGCTCCCCCTATCTCGTGGATGACTTGAAGACCCCCCCTGACGTGAAACCGACGCCAAAAATTCCTATAAATACAGAAACCCCTGAAAAGAAACCTAGATCGGGAGTTCCGCCGCCGCAAGCCTCCGTAGCCACCGAAAACCAATCTAGACCCGTTCCGGCACCCTACCGAAGGGGGGAATCCCTCTCTGGTGGCCATCTTCATCATCCCGGCACTCTCCATGACGAGGAGGGAGTAGTTCACCCTCGGGGCTGAGGGTATCTACTAGTAGCTATGTGTTTAATCTCTCTCTCTCTCATGTTCTTGATTCAGCATGATCTTGATGTATCGCGAGCTTTGTTATTATAGTTGGATCTTATGATGTTTCTCCCCTCTACTCTCTTGTGATGGATTGAGTTTTCGCTTTGAAGTTATCTTATCGGATTGAGTCTTTAAGGATTTGAGAACACTTGATGTATGTCTTGCATGTGCTTATCTGTGGTGACAATGGGATATTCATGTGATCCACTTGATGTATGGTTTGGTGATCAACTTGCAAGTTCCTTGACCTCGTGAACTTATGCATAGGGGTTGGCACACGTTTTCTTCTTGAATCTCATGTAGAAACTTTGGGGCACTCTTTGAAGTTCTTTGTGTTGGTTGAATAGATGAATCTGAGATTGTGTGATGCATATCGTATAATCATACCCATGGATACTTGAGGTGACATTGGAGTATCTAGGTGACATTAGGGTTTTGGTTGATTTGTGTCTTAAGGTGCTATTCTAGTACGAACTCTAGGATAGATTGAACGGAAAGAATAGCTTCGTGTTATTTTACTACGGACTCTTGAATAGATCGATCAGAAAGGATAACTTTGAGGTGGTTTCGTACCCTACAATAATCTCTTCGTTTGTTCTCCGCTATTAGTGACTTTGGAGTGACTCTTTGTTGCATGTTGAGGGATAGTTATATGATCTAATTATGTTATCCTTGTTGAGAGAACTTGCACTAGTGAAAGTATGAACCCTAGGCCTTGTTTCGAAGCATTGCAATACCATTTGTGCTCACTTTTATCATTAGTTACCTTGCTGTTTTTATATTTTCATATTACAAAAACCTATATCTACCATCCATATTGCACTTGTATCACCATCTCTTCGCCGAACTAGTGCACCTATACAATTTACCATTGTATTGAGTGTGTTGGGGACACAAGAGACTCTTTGCTATTTGGTTGCAGGGTTGTTTGAGAGAGACAATCTTCATCCTATGCCTCCCATGGATTGATAAACCTTAGGTCATCCACTTGAGGGAAATTTGCTACTGTCCTACAAACCTCTGCACTTGGAGGCCCAACAATGTCTACAAGAAGAAGGTTGTGTAGTAGACATCAAGCTCTTTTCTGGCGCCGTTGCCGGGGAGGCGAGTGCTTGAAGGTATATCTTTAGATCTTGCAATCGAATCTTTTTGTTTCTTGTTTCATCACTAGTTTAGTCTATAAAATAAAACTATAAAAAATGGGATTGAGGTTGCCTCATATGCTTCATCTATTTAATGTCTTTCGTGAAAATGAGGATTCCGATAATTGTGCCAAAGTGTTAGAAGAAGAATGCATTAAAATGTTTGGCACTAAATTTTTGAATGATGAGCATGATTTTAATGTTGTTAGTACGAATTATTTTTATATCCATGATGCTAATGATATGCAAAGCCACAAGCTTGGGGATGCTATGTTTGATGAAGATGATATTTTTAGTCCCCCCAAGTTTTGATGAGCAAATTTACTATGATGAAAGAATGCCTCCTATCTATGATGATTATTGTGATGACACGTATATTATAGAGAATAATGATAACAATGAAACTTGTCATCTTGATTTCAATTTTCAATCCCGTGATAGTTATTTTGTTGAGTTTGCTCCCACTACTATTCATGAGAAGAAATATGCTTATGTGGAGAATAATAAAAATTCTATGTTTATGCATCATGAAAAGAGTGCTTTTTGTGATGATTATATTTTTGAATTCATTCATGATGCCAATGAAAATTATTATGAGAGAGCAACATATGCTTTTACATATTGCAATAATATCAAGTTTCCTCTCTATGTGTTGAAAATCTTGAAGCTATCCTTGTTTTACCTTCCTATGCAAGTTGATTCTTGTTCCCACAAGTTGTTTGCTCACAAAATCCCTATGCATAGTAAGTGGTTTAGACTTAAATGTGCTTGTCATATGCTTCATGATGCTCCCGTTATGTTTCAATTCTTATCTTTTATGTGAGCATCATTCAAATTATCATGCCTAGCTAGAAAGGCACTAAAGAAAAAGCGCTTGTTGGGAGACAACCCAACATTTATACCTACTATTTTTGTGTGTTCACATGATTATGCTACTGTAGTAATCATGTTTTATAGCTTTTGTTTCAATAAAGTGCCAAGTAAGACCTTTGGGATGGCTTACGGTGATAGTTGATTTGATCTTGCTGAAAAACAGAAACTTTTATGCCCAGAAGATTAGTTTTCACTTTTAACAGAAGCATGATAAAATACTGATTATTTTTTCAGAGGATTAATAAACAAATTGCCTAGGACTTCATAATTTATCAGGATTTTTGGAGTTATAGAACTATTCGAGAGTTACAGATTACTACAGACTGCTCTGTTTTTGACAGATTCTGTTTTCGATGCATAGTTTGCTTGTTTTCTAGTTTATATGGCTTATATTGCTTAATATAAATTTTGGAAATGATATGGTACAGTAGGCATCATGTGAGAAAAATTATGAATGTTGTCTTGACTGTACCTAAGTGGTGATTTGCTTTCTTATACTAACAGAGCTTACAAGTTTTCTGTTAAGTTTTGTGTTGTGAAGTTTTCAAGTTTTGGGTAAAGATTCGATGGACTACGGAATAAGGAGTGGTAAGAGCCTAATATTGGGGATGCCCAAGTCACCCCAAGGTAATATTCAAGGACAACCAAGAGCCTGAGCTTGGGGATGCCCCGGATGGCATCCCCTCTTTCGTCTTCGTTCATCGGTAACCTTACTTGGGGTTATATCTTTATTCACTACATGATATGTGTTTTGCTTGGAGTCATTTTATTTTATTAGGACTTTCTTGCTGTTACTTATAGTAGTGTTTTGCATCTTTTATTTCAATAAAAAGGTCAAGTATAGCCTTTACCATGCTTATTTTGCAAGTCTATATGTTGTTGTTTTAGAAACAGAAAGTTTGTGTTATGTTTTGAATATTTGTGAATAGTCAGAACATGATAAAATCTTGAAATTTTTACACAATAAGTAAAAAAAAATATCTACAGTGTGGTAATTTTTCATAATTTTTGGAGTTAAATAAGTATGATTCTTCTTGCATTCTTTATAGACTATCCTGTTTAGACAGATTGCTGTTATGATTGCATTGTTTGCATATGTTTGCTTGTTTAATGATTCTATTTGATGATAGGAGTATTAAATATGCAGAGGTATTTAGTATGCAATGTAAAATTATAACTTTAGTGATTTTCTACAATAGGGAATGATAAGGTTTAGCATGGATTTATACTAACTTATTTCACGAGTTCTTGTTGAGTTTTGTGTGGATGAAGTTTTTAAGATTTAGAGAAACCGCGATATGAAAGGAATTAAGGAGACACAAAAGATCAAGCTTGGGGATTCCCAAGGCATCCCTAGTCAATATTTCAAGAAGTCTCAAGCATCTAAGCTTGGGGATGCCCCGGTTGGCATCCCACCTTTCTTCTTCAACAACTATCGGTCAATTTTGGTTGAGCCTAAGTTTTTGCTTCTTCACATGATATGTGTCGTCCTTGCAATGTCATTTTATTTTGTTTTGCTTGCTGTTTAAATAAACTACTTAAGATCTGAAATTTTATTTATGAGAAGGAGTCTTCACATAGTTACATAATTATTGAACTACTCATTGATCTTCACTTATATCTTTTTAGAGCATGGCGGTAGTTTTATTTTGAAGAAATATATGAACTCTCATGCTTCACTTATATCATTTTGAGAGTCTCTAAACAGCATGGTAGTTTGCTTGGTTATGAATTTAGTCCTAATATGATGGGCATCCAAGAGGGATATAATAAAAACTTTCATAGAAAGTGCATTGAATACGATGAGAAGTCTGATTCCTTATGATTGTTTTGAGATATGAAGATGGTGATATTAGAGTCATGCTAGCGAGTAGTTGTGAATTTGAGAAATACTTGTGTTAAGGTTTGTGAGTCTCGTAGCATGCACGTATGGTGAACCGTTATGTAACGAAGTTGGAGCATGAGATATTGATACATCCATTTTGCATCATGCTTTTATATCGACATTTATTGCATTATGGGATGTTATTACACATTATGTCACAATACTTATGCCTATTCTCTCTTATTTTACAAGGTTTGCACGAAGAGGGAGAATGCCGGCAGCTGGAATTCTAGGCTGGAAAAGGAGCAAATATTAGAGACCTATTCTGCACAACTCCAAAAGTCCTGAAACTCCACAGAAGTCAGTTTTGGAATATATAAAAAATATTGGACGAAGAAAGCACCAGAGGGGGGGCCACCCACCATCCACGAGGGTGGGGGGCGCGCCCCCCTATCTCGTGGGCCCCCTGACAGGCCTCCGGTGCCCATCTTTGGCTATATGAAGTATTTCGCCCTGGAAAAATCATAAGCAAGCTTTTGGGATGAAGCACCGCCGCCAAGAGGCGAAACCTTGGCGGAACCAATCTAGGGCTCCAGCGGAGCTGTTCTGCCAGGGAAACATCCCTCCGGGAGGGGGAAATCATCACCATCGTCATCACCATTGATTCTCGCATCGGAAGGGGGTCAATATCCATCAACATATTCACCAGCACCATCTCCTCTCAAACCCTAGTTCATGTCTTGTATCCAATCTTTGTCCCAAAACCTCAGATTGGTACCTGTGGGTTGCTAGTAGTGTTGATTACTCCGTGTAGTTGATGCTAGTTGGTTTATTTGGTGGAAGATCATATGTTCAGATCCTTTATGCATATTAATACCCCTCCGATTATGAACATGAACATGAATATGATTTGTGAGTAGTTATGTTTGTTCCTGAAGGCATCCCCTCTTTCGTCTACTTCTATCAGTAACTTTACTTGGAGCAAATGGAGTTCTAACGGAATGAAACCTTCGGGAACGTGATCTCACTCCCCCTCCTAGGCGACTCCCCACCGTCGGTGGCCACTCCGGCCCCGGCGGCCACCTCCTCCTGACACTGGCCACTCCGGCGCTGACAGTCACCCACTCCTCATGGAGAGTCTTATCCATTGGGACTTCTCCCCTGGTTTGGCGATCGAATCTCAGGTACATGACAAGTTCCAATCTACGGTGCATTTTTCACCGACCAACCCCAGATCTGCCAAGGAATTCTTCCTCGTGGTTTCATTCTCCTCGGCTTCGTTCCCTCTGACAGAAGAATTTGTGGCCCTTGCCTTGCAATCTTGTATTGGAGGAATCAGTTCAGGGTTTAGGGTTTTGAGGTTAAGTGATCGTCATTTTCGGTTTTCTGTGGCCTCCAATAGAGTTGGTCATTTCATCTATGGCCTTAAGGATCGCATTTGGCCTGATTTCATTTGTCATTTCCACCTCTTCCGTGGTGATCTCTCTGTTGGAAATATGCCCTAGAGGCAATAATAAATTAGTTATTATTATATTTCCTTGTTCATGATAATCGTTTATTATCCATGCTAGAATTGTATTGATAGGAAACTCAGATACATGTGTGGATACATAGACAACACCATGTCCCTAGTAAGCCTCTAGTTGACTAGCTCGTTGATCAATAGATGGTTACGGTTTCCTGACCATGGACATTGGATGTCGTTGATAACGGGATCACATCATTGGGAGAATGATGTGATGGACAAGACCCAATCCTAAGCCTAGCACAAAGATCGTGTAGTTCATATGCTAAAGCTTTTCTAGTGTAAAGTATCATTTCCTTAGACCATGAGATTGTGCAACTCCCGGATACCGTAGGAATACTTTGGGTGTGCCAAACGTCACAACGTAACTGGGTGGCTATAAAGGTACACTACAGGTATCTCCGAAAGTATCTGTTGGGTTGGCATGAATCGAGACTGGGATTTGTCACTCCGTGTAAACGGAGAGGTATCTCTGGGCCCACTCGGTAGGACATCATCATAATGTGCACAATGTGATCAAGGAGTTGATCACGGGATGATGTGTTACGGAACGAGTAAAAGAGACTTGCCGGTAATGATATTGAACAAGGTATCGGGATACCGACGATCAAATCTCGGGCAAGTACAATACTGATAGACAAAGGGAATTGTATACGGGATTGATCGAATCCTCGACATCGTGGTTCATCCGATGAGATCATCGTGGAACATGTAGGAACCAACATGGGTATCCAGATCCCGCTGTTGGTTATTGACCGGAGAACGTCTCGGTCATGTCTGCATGGTTCCCGAACCCGTAGGGTCTACACACTTAAGGTTCGATGATGCTAGGGTTATAGGGAATAGATATATGTGGTTACCGAATGTTGTTCGGAGTCCCGGATGAGATCCCGGACGTCACGAGGAGTTTCGGAATGGTCCGGAGGTAAAGATTTATATATGGGAAGTCCTGTTTTGGTCACCGGAAAAGTTTCGGGTTTTACCGGTAGTGTACCGGGACCACCGGAGGGGTCCGGGGGTCCACCAAGTGGGGCCACCAACCCCGGAGGGCTGCATGGGCCAAGTGTGGGAGGGGACCAGCCCCAGGTGGGCTGGTGCGCCCCCCACCAAGGCCCAAGGCGCCTCCAAGAGGGAAGGGGGGCAAACCCTAGGGCAGATGGGCCCTAAGGCCCACCCCAGGTGCGCCTCCCCCTCTCCCCCTTGTGGCCGCCACCCAGCTAGGATCTGGGGGGCTGCCGCCACCCCTAGGGAGGGAACCCTAGGTGGGGGCGCAGCCCCTCCCCTTCCCCTATATATACTTGAGGTATTGGAGGCTGCAAGACACACGAGTTCCTCTCCTTCTTGGCGCAGCCCTACCCATCTTCCTCCTCGTCTCTTGTGGTGCTTGGCGAAGCCCTGCTGGAGTACCACGCTCCTCCACCATCACCACGCCGTTGTGCTGCTGCTGGATGAAGTCTTCCTCAACCTCTCCCTCTCTCCTTGCTGGATCAAGGCATGGGAGACGTCATCGGGTTGTACGTGTGTTGAACGCGGAGGTGCCGTCCGTTCGGCACTAGGATCTCTGGTGATTTGGATCACGACGAGTACGACTCCTTCAACCCCGTTCTCTTGAACGCTTCCGCTTAGCGATCTACAAGGGCATGTAGATGCACTCTCCTTCCCCTCGTTGCTGGTTTCTCCATAGATAGATCTTGGTGACACGTAAGAAAATTTTGAATTTCTGCTACGTTCCCCAACAGTGGCATCATGAGCTAGGTCTATTGCGTAGATTCTATGCACGAGTAGAACACAAAGTAGTTGTGGGCGTTGATTTTATTCAATATGCTTATCGTTACTAGTCCAATCTTGTTTCGGCGGTATTGTGGGATGAAGCGGCCCGGACCGACCTTACACGTACTCTTACGTGAGACTGGTTCCACCGACTGACATGCACTAGTTGCATAAGGTGGCTAGCGGGTGTCTGTCTCTCCCACTTTAGTCGGAACGGATTCAATGAAAAGGGTCCTTATGAAGGGTAAATAGCAATTGGCATATCACGTTGTGGTTTTGCGTAGGTAAGAAACGTTCTTGCTAGAAACCCATAGCAGCCACGTAAAACATGCAAACAACAATTAGAGGACGTCTAACTTGTTTTTGCAGGGTATGCTATGTGATGTGATATGGCCAAGAAGAATGTGATGAATGATATGTGATGTATGAGATTGATCATGTTCTTGTAATAGGAATCACGACTTGCATGTCGATGAGTATGACAACCGGCAGGAGCCATAGGAGTTGTCTTTATTAATTGTATGACCTACCTGTCATTGAACAACGCCATGTAATTACTTTACTTTATTGCTAACCAGTAGCCATAGTAGTAGAAGTAATAGTTGGCGAGCAACTTCATGGAGACACGATGATGGAGATCATGATGATGGAGATCATGGTGTCATGCCGGTGACAAGATGATCATGGAGCCCCAAGATGGAGATCAAAGGAGCTATATGATACTGGCCATATCATGTCACTATTATTTGATTGCATGTGATGTTTATCATGTTTTTGCATCTTGTTTACTTAGAATGACGGTAGTAAATAAGATGATCCCTCATAATAATTTCAAGAAGGTGTTCCCCCTAACTGTGCACCGTTGTGACAGTTCGTTGTTTCGAAGCACCACGTGATGATCGGGTGTGATAGATTCTAACGTTCACATACAACGGGTGTAAGACAGATTTACACACGCGAAACACTTAGGTTGACTTGACGAGCCTAGCATGTACAGACATGGCCTCGGAACACAAGAGACCGAAAGGTCGAGCATGATTCGTATGGTAGATACGATCAACATGAAGATATTCACCGATGATGACTAGTCCGTCTCACGTGATGATCGGACACGGCCTAGTTGACTCGGATCATGTAATCACTTAGATGACTAGAGGGATGTCTATCTGAGTGGGAGTTCATAAGATGAACTTAATTATCCTGAACATAGTCAAAAGGTCTTCGCAAATTATGTCGAAGCTCGCGCTTTAGTTCTACTGTTTAGATATGTTCCTAGAGAAAATTTAGTTGAAAGTTGATAGTAGCAATTATGCGGACTAGGTCCGTAAACTGAGGATTGTCCTCATTGCTTCATAGAAGGCTTATGTCCTTAATGCACCGCTCAGTGTGCTGAACCTCGAACGTCGTCTGTGGATGTTGCGAACATCTGACATACACATTTTGATAACTACGTGATAGTTCAGTTAAACGGATTAGAATTGAGGCACCGAAGACGTTTTTGAAACGTCGCGAAACATATGAGATTATTCGAGGGCTGAAATTGGGATTTCAGGCTCGTGCCCACGTCAAGAGGTATAAGACCTTCGACGATTTTCTTAGCCCACAAACTAAGGGAGAAAAGCTCAATTGTTGAGCTTGTGCTCAGATTGTCTGAGTACAACAATCATTTGAATCGAGTGGGAGTTGATCTTCCAGATGAGATAGTGATGTTTCTCCAAAGTCATTACCACCAAGCTGCTAGAGCTTCGTGATGAACTATAATATATCAGTGACATATATGATGATCCTTGAGATATTCGCGATGTTTGTAGAAATCAAGAAGGAGCATCAATTGTTGATGGTTGGTGAAACCACTAGTTTCAAGAAGGGCAAGGGCAAGAAAGGGATACTTCATGGAACAACAAATCAGTTGCTGTTCTGGTGAAGAAACCCAAAGTGGAACCCAAGCCCGAGACTAAGTGCTTCTGTAATAAAGGGAACAGCCACTGGAGCAGAATTACCCTAGATACTTGGTAGATGAGAAGGCTGGCAAAGTCGATAGAAGTATATTGGATATACATTGTGTTAATGTGTACTTTACTAGTACTCCTAGTAGCACCAGGGTATTAGATACCGGTTCGGTTGCTAAGTGTTAGTAACTTGAAATAAAAGCTACGAAATAAACGGAGACTAGCTAAAGGTGAGATGACGATATGTGTTGGAAGTATTTCCAAGGTTGATCAAATATCATACGCTCCCTCTACCATCGAGATTGGTGTTTGCGTTGAGCATAGACATGATTGGATTATGTCTATCGCAATACGGTTATTCATTTAAGGAGAATAATGGTTACTCTGTTTATTTGAATAATACCTTCAATGGTCTTACACCTAAAATGAATGGTTTATTGAATGTCGATCGTAGTGATACACATGTTCATGCCAAAAGATAGTAATGATAGTACCACCTACTTGTGGCACTGCCACGTAAGTCATATCGGTATAAAACGCATGAAGAAGCTCCATGTTGATAGATCTGTGGGCTCACTCATTTTTGAAAAGTTTGAGACATGCGAACCATGTCTATTGGTGTATATGCATGAAGAAACTCCATGCAAATGGACCGTTTGGACTCACTTGATTTTGAATCACTTGAGACATGCAAATCATACCACATGGGCAAGATGACTGAAAGCCGCGTTTTCAGTAAAATGGAACTAGAAAGCAACTTGTTGGAAGTAATACATTTTGATGTGTGCAGTCCAATGAGTGCTAAGGCATGTAGTGGATATCGTTATGTTCTTACTTCACAGATGATTTGAGTAGATGTTGAGTATATTTACTTGATGAATCACGAGTCTGAATTATTGAAAGGTTCAAGTAATTTCAGGGTGAAGTTGAAAGATCGTCGTGACAAGAGGATAAAATATCTATGATATGATCATAGAGATGAATATCTGAATTGCGAGTTTGGCACAGAATTAAGACATTGTGGAAATTGTTTCACAACTAATACAGCCTGGAACACCATAGTGTGATGGTGTGTCCGAACATCATAACTGCACCCTATTGGATATGATGCATACCATGATGTCTCTTATCGAATTACCACGATAGTTCATGGGTTAGGCATTAGAGACAACCACATTCACTTTAAATAGGGCACCACATAATTCTGATGAGATGACACCGTATGAACTATGGTTTAGAGAAACCTAAGCTATCATTTCTTAAAAGTTTGGGGCTGCGACGCTTATGTGAAAAAAGTTTCAGGCTGATAAGCTCGAACCCAAAGCGGATAAATGCATCTTCATAGGACACCCAAAACAGTTGGGTATACCTCCTGTCTCAGATCCGAAAGCAATAAGGGATTGTTTCTAGAATCGGGTCCTTTCTCGAGAAAAAGTTTCTCTCGAAAGAATTGAGTGGGAGGATGGTGGAGACTTGATAAGGTTGTTGAACCGTCTCTTCAACTAGTGTGTGGCAGGGCACAGGAAGTTGTTCTTGTGGCACCTACACCAATTGAAGTGGAAGCTTATGATAGTGATCATGAAACTTCAGATCAAGTCACTACCAAACCTCATGGGATGACAAGGATGCGTACTACTTCAGAGTGGTACGTAATCCTGTCTTGGAAGTCATGTTGCTAGACAACAATGAACCTACGAGCCATGGAGAAGCGATTGTGGGCCCAAATTCCGATAAATGGCTTGAGGCCATAAAATCCGAGAGAGGATCCATGTATGAAAACAAAGTGTAGACTTTGGCAGAACGACTCGATGGTCGTAAGGCTATTCAGTACAGATGGATTTTAAAAGGAAGACGGACAATGATGGTAAGTATCACCATTAAGAAAGCTCGACTTGTCGTTAAGATTTTTTCCGACAAGTTCAAGGAGTTGACTATGATGAGACTTTCTCACTCGTAGCGATGCTAAGAGTCTGTTGGAATTATATTAGCGATTACTGCATTATTTATGAAATCTTGCAGATAGGATGTCAAAACATTGTTTCCTCGACGATTTTCTTGAGGAAAGGTTGTATGTGATACAACCGGAAGGTTTTGTCAATCCTGAAAGATGCTAATAAGTATGCAAAGCTCCAGCAATCCTTCTAAGGACTGGAGTAAGCATCTCGGAGTTGGAATGTATGCTTTGATGAGATGATCAAAGATTTTGGGTGTATACAAAGTTTATGAGAAACTTGTATTTCCAAAGAAGTGAGTGGGAGCACTATAGAATTTCTGATGAGTATATGTTGTTGACATATTGTGGATCAGAAATGACGTAGAATTTCTGGAAATCATATAGGGTCATTTGAAAGGTGTTTTTCAATGGAAAACCTGGATTAAGCTACTTGAACATTAAGCATCAAGATCTATAAGGATAGATCAAAAACGCTTAATGGTACTTTCAAATGAGCACATACCTTGACATGATCTTGAAGGTGTTCAAGATGGATCAGCCAAAGAAGGAGTTCTTGCCTGAGTTGTAAGGTATGAAGTTAAGACTTAAAGCTCGACCACGGCAGAAGAAAGAGGAAGGACGAAGGTCGTCCCCTATGCTTTTGTCATAGGCTCTATACGGTATGCCATGCTAAGTACCGCACCTGATGTGTGCCTTGCCACATGTCTGGCAAGAGGGTACAAAGGTAATCTAGGAGTAGATCAAAGATAGCGTCTAAATCTATCACCTTAGAGGACCATGAAGGATATGTTTCTCGGTTTATGTGAGTGATGGATAAAGAGCTTCGAACCGTAAAGAGTTACGTCGATGCAAGATTAACATCCTGAATCCGGATATGAGCTTGACTGCAGTACGATGGATACCGGATATTTTCGTGATAGTGGAGCCAACAACTTTAGCAACATAGCGCAACGTAGCAAATTTAATTTGAATGGGGCTCCACATTATACAGAGATATTTCGCCGACGTTACATACAGGACTCTGAAAGATTCAGACGTTGACTATACATGCTTCCACAAGGCATAACAATGGATCACGAACCAGAATCTTTGGGGTGTTAGTCACTATGGGGATGTTCCGGAGCCTTGGGTGTTTAATCACTATCGATGTAGATGCACTGAGCAAATATTTGGACTTTCTGATGCAAGTGGAGACTGTGGAATAGTCTCAAAATTTGCGCCTAGAAATGATACTAGTGACAAATTTATTATTAAGCTTATTATATATAAATTTACCTTGTTCATAGAAATGTATTATATAGTCCATGCCTAATTCGTTATTTGATAGGTTAAAAGAGCATATAGATAACAGTGTATGGATACATAGAACAACACCATGTCTCTGGTCAAGCCTCATGCTTGACTAGATCGTTGTTCAATGATGGGATTTTACAAGTTTCCTTGACATTGGGTAAGCTTCGGATGATCATTGGAGGTCAATTCGGGATCACGATCATTGTGGAATTAGTGAGAGATTGGGTATGTACAGCCCAATCCTACAGCCTAGCTACAAGATCCATTGTTTAGTCGTATGGCTAAAGCTTTTGTCTTTATTCCCCAGTATTCATTCATTATATATTTTAGTACCATGTGAGGTCCCATTGGAGTGGTGAGATTTAAATTACCCCCTCACCATACTTGCCTACATGCCGCTTATTGTTTGTTCTCCTTTGTGGCACGATCCCAGGCACATACACTCCGCGTGTCTGGGAATCACCTGTACGGGAGGTCTTTCCCCCTCTTTCTCTTGTTGGAGTTCCGGTCTCTTGCATGTGTTCGCCCCTACACTATCCACCGTCCACCGACACAACCGTTAACTGTCGCATTCTGCCGTGGGCCTCATAAACCGCGCATATCAAACTACAGTATCTATCGGACCGTGAGACATTGTCGACGCGTCCTAGTAGGCTGCTTCCGGCACGAATCCGGAAGATGACGGGAATTCTCCTCCAACTACTCGGATGTGCGAGATGACCCCAGTAATCTCTGGAGCTCCCCATTTCACCCCTCACATAACTCTCTACCACCCGGTGGTATGCGTGGCAACTCATCATTAATGTGCCACAGTGACCGACCGCTGCTGATCAAGCGAAGTGTGATCCGATCGTGCACACACCCAACGGACCCACTCTGATCACGATGTGGCTTCACGACGACCGCAGTAAAACCGAGAGTTTCTCTCGGCCAGCATGCAGACTGACCCGTGCAACTGCATCCTCACGCCAGGTAACTAGAAGACAATGAACACAGCGGGTACGGCATCTCGATTGACCGCGATCGATGGGGCAGGATGCGTACCGATGTGTAGACCAAAGGATTGTGTACGGACGATATCCTCTCTGCCAAATTACGTCACTCCGCTTCAAGTGGTCATCCGAATTGAGTCGTCTATCGTGGACATTGGTGCTCAGCCTCCTCCACCATGTTCCACCGATCAGCTCCCGCTACCTTCGTATCCCATAATTGTCGGCCTTGCCCCCCACCCCACCTCCATTGAACCCATTCACGTGTCCATGTGTGGGTGGTTGGTGCTGCGCGACCAGTAGTGGAAAGCCACCCAGTCCGCAGTGAAACCCCTGCACCCCGAGCCCCCCACCCTCATGCGCCCCTATTCACCCAGATGGTCCACAGACCGACTCCTATGAGACCCGTCCTTCCCATGCCCCTCCTCCCACCTCAAACATCACCATCTCCCACTGGCATGACTCCCCCCCTCCACACCCCCCTGCCCCTACGTTCTAGACCTCCCCCACCCCGGCCCCGGCGGTAACATCCACGTACTCATTGCAAGTCCATATCCCCGCCTGCCCCTTTGGAGTAGCTTCCCGCATGTATTGCCCGTCAGCGGGCACGTCATCCCATAACACCCACGGTCATGTTCTGCCATTGTCCCGACTAGGTAACACTAGTTCGTGACTAGCTCGTATAGAGATGGTTACGGTTTCCTGACCATGGACATGGATGTCATTGATAACGGGATCACATCATTAGGAGAATGATGTGATGGACAAAGACCCAATCCTAAGCCTAGCACAAGATCATGTAGTTCATATGCTAAAGCTTTTCTAATGTCAAGTATCATTTCCTTAGACCATGAGATTGTGCAACTCCCGGATACCGTAGGAGTGCTTTGGGTGTGCCAAACGTCACAACGTAACTGGGTGGCTATAAAGGTACACTACAGGTATCTCCGAAAGTGTCTGTTGGGTTGGCACGAATCGAGACTGGGATTTGTCACTCCGTGTAAACGGAGAGGTATCTCTGGGCCCACTCGGTAGGACATCATCATAATGTGCACAATGTGATCAAGGAGTTGATCACGGGATGATGTGTTACGGAAACGAGTAAAGAGACTTGCCGGTAACGAGATTGAACAAGGTATCGGGATACCGACGATCGAATCTCGGGCAAGTATCGTACCGCTAGACAAAGGGAATTGTATACGGGATTGATTAAGTCCTTGACATCGTGGTTCATCCGATGAGATCATCGTGGAACATGTAGGAGCCAACATGGGTATCCAGATCCCGCTGTTGGTTATTGACCGGAGAGTATCTCGGTCATGTCTGCATGTCTCCCGAACCCGTAGGGTCTACACACTTAAGGTTCGGTGACGCTAGGGTTATAGAGATATTAGTATGCGGTAACCCGAAAGTTGTTCGGAGTCCCGGATGAGATCCCGGACGTCACGAGGAGTTCCGGAATGGTCCGGAGGTAAAGAATTATATATAGGAAGTGCTATTTTCGGCCATCGGGACAAGTTTCGGGGTCACCGGTATTGTACCGGGACCACCGGAAGGGTCCCGGGTGTCCACCGGGTGGGGCCACCTGCCCCGGGGGGCCACATGGGCTGTGGGGGTGCGCCTTGGCCTATATGGGCCAAGGGCACCAGCCCCAAGAGGCCCATGCGCCAAGAGATAAGGAAGAGAAGGGTCCTAAAGGGGGAAGGCACCTCCGAGGTGCCTTGGGGAGGATGGACTCCCCCTGCCGCACCCTTCCTTGGAGGAAGGGGCAAGGCTGCGCCCTCTCTCGTGGTTCTAACTCTGACAGTGATGTAGGGGGGTATGTATGGAGAGGCTAGATCTCAGCTATTGGGAAGTTGTAAACACACCAAGATGTACGAGTTCAGGCCCTTCGCGGAGGAAGTAACAGCCCTACGTCTCGGTGCCCGGAGGCGGTCGACTGGATTTCTGGCGTGTGAATTGACAGGGGTGCGAACCCTTCATACTGAGGAGGGGGTGGCTTATATAGAGTTCGCCGGCCCCCTCCTGCCCTCAGTAATGCAGGGTTTAAGGTACATTTAAGGTCGGGCGTTACTGGTAACGCCCCTAATAAAGTGCTATAATGACCATAAAGACTACTTAACAGCTGACCGTTTGCCTGCAGAGTGACTACAGGTCTCCTGGCGGTCAAGTGGTTGGCTTCATGGTCGAGTGATAGCCTGCAAGTCGAGTGTCTTGAATATGTCGAGTGGGATACCTTCAAGTCGATTGGAAGGCGACTGCTCTGAGGGATGTCCTAGGGTAGGGCTCCTTTGGACAGGTCCGTGCCCCTACCCTAGGTACATAGCTTCATCATTAGCCCCCGAATGGATCGAGGCTAGAGTGGGGTAAGAGTTGGAGATCTTTCCGACTGATTCTTCGGGCTACGTGAGCGCCTCGTTTTTGGGTCAATCGTCACGGATGACGTTGCCAACCTTTTTCAGTCGCCTTGATCCATTCCAGGCCTTTTGTCGAGTGAATTTCTCTGCTTGTGACGTACTGAGCGCCGGCGCGATCGGGGTCTTCTGTTTTGACAAGTTGTTCTGTGGCCCGCGGATGTCACAGGATTCGGATTTTGGGAAGCGCGCGGGGCGGGAGCGGCCGCAGTAATCGGAAGCGATAAAGCGGAAGCTCCTCGATCCCCGTGTCGCCTTTTTCGCCACGTACTGCGCGCGCGTCTGCTGCGGGATTTGACTGGATAGCCTGGGCCTACCAGTTAGCCACTCGGAAGCGGTCCCTTATAAATCGCCGGCTCGGGGTTTCCATGCAGTGCGCTCTCTTCTCCTCCTTTCTTCCGCCTCTCTCACTTCGCAAGTCCTTCCGCCACCTCCGTTCCCGCCCCAGCACAGCAGGCCCATGTGAGACTTCACCGGCGACGATGACGAAGAGCAAGACCTCCGCTCTGGAGCGCGCGAAGAAGGCGGCGGCAGGGAAAGGGAAGAGGTCAGCTCGGGGCGGATCCTCCTCTAGGACCGCTCTGCCCAAAGGTTGGATTTAGGGCGACTGGATGCCGTCGGTGCTCCGTCAAGAGGATCTCGATGACATGGTCGAGGGGGGAGTCATCCCCCACCAAGCCGCGCGTCTTCCGGGGGAGAGATCGAACCTCAACCCCGTGACGGTGAGTGCGTGCTCCTAGCCACCCACATCGACCGAGGGTTTTCTCTGCCGCCTCATCCCTTTTTCCAGAGTTTTCTGAACTTCCTCGGAGCGCAGCTCCATCACTTCACTCCCAACTCCATCGTATACCTCGCCGCTTACATTTCCATGTGCGAGGCTTTCTTGGGTTGCCGCCCCCACTGGGGACTCTTCAAGCACATCTTTACCTGTCGCTCTCAATCGGTCAAGAAGGCCAAGTCGAGTGACGAGAGGACGCAGGTGATCCAGCTGTGCGGGGGTCTGACGATCCAGGCGAGGGGGAAGAGTTGTTTTCCTTCCATCACTTTCCCGGAGTCGGTCCGCGGTTGGCAGGCAACCTGGTTCTACTGTCAAGACCAGGCGACCCCAGGGCAGTCGACTGGACTTCCTCCTTCTCTCTCGACCGAGCTGTAAAGCCTGCTTCTCTGAAAGTGTCGCCGGAGGAAAGGGCCCAGGTCAAAGTGTTGGCGGGTCGAGTGGTTGAGCTCGTCCGTGAGGGTGTGACTGATATGGACCTGCTGGAGGTCTTCCTACGGAGGCGTATCCAACCACTCCAGGCCCGTGACCACCCTATGTGGCTGTACGCGGGCCTTGACAACACCACTCGGGTCCACCCGGAGGAGGTCACCGACGAGATGCTGGAGGGGTGGCTGTCGAGCATTACGGGGAACAAAGACAACCCCCGAGGAGCCAGGAGGGTGGTTCCACTCGACAATTCGTATGAGGTGGACCAGGTATGTCTGCATTGGTCTTCTTTGAGTTGGTCGATTGACTTTCGTCTTGTCTATTGTTTTCCAGGCGACCACCGAGATGTACTCGATGCCCAACGGGGCTCAGGGGCCAACTGAGGAAGGGGAGGCGAGCGGAGGTGAGAGCGGGGACGACCAAGGCGAGTGGGAGTCCGACGGTGAAGGAGAGGGAGACGACAATGTCGACTCCAGCGAAGAGGAGGAGGAGGAGGAGGCCGAACCCCCTCGCCCAGAGGGGCGGTCCAAGCACACACACGACCCAGCGCGGGAACGTGGCAAGGCGACTGCTTCTGTTGGGCAGTCGTCGAAACGCCCTCGGACCTCTTCTCCTACGCCGACTGGGAAGGTCCCCAAGCTCCCACGCACGACGCTGCCCAAGCCGCCCAAGGCTCTACCCAAGATGAAGATGGCTGTCCCTACCATTTCTGGGTAATAATAAAACTTGTTTTCCTTCGTCGACCATGGACAGATCCTTGGTCGATTCATTGAGCCAACCGACTGACTTTCGAGTTTTGCAGTGCTGCTACTTCTGAGGTCTCCGCCAAGGGTGACGACCAAGAGATGGAGGATGATGTTACCTCCAACCCTAGTACGATTACTGACGTTCTGTATTGAGTCGACTGATCATTTACCGCAACTCTGGTCGACTGAACTTTTCCTTTGTAGCCCCTCCTCATGTTATCGACCTCCCGGATGACAACGACAGCGGTCCGTTGAGAGTGAGGAGGCACAAGAGGGCGTCCGCTGACAAGACCCCCCAATCCGCTCCAGCGTCCGAGGCCGTGGCTCGGGATGGTGGTGACACCGCTCGGGCTTCTGTGACCTTCGCCGTTCCTCTGGCGAGTGCGCGGCCCTCGTCGTCGACTGCGGATCCGTCTTCACTTTTTGCCGCATACCCCGTCCTTGAGGACCAAGCGGCTGCTGCAAAGGAGGCTATATGCCAGGCGGGGATCATGATGGAGCAAGTGAAGATGGCTCGGGAGGCCAGCCAAGCAGCCTATGACGCGAGTTCGGCTCTTCAGAGCAACGCCCAGGTCAGTCGACTCAACACTTGGTCTATTTTGAAGAGTCTCTTTTCCGAAGATCTTTTGTATCTGTACACCCACTGGGTGTGTCTACCAATCTTTGGACGAGTGGGGGCACGCTAAGTGCACCCACTCGGTGTAGTCCCCGAGACTACGGTGGACTGCTGGCAGTCGACTGTAGTATTTACATTGTGTTGCTGTAGCTGTATTTCTTCACTAGGTTTGGTCGGTCCAGGTCGAGTGGAACTGTATCCGGTCGACTGTGGGCAGTCGACTTTTTCTCTCTTTTTTTAAACCAGTGGGGGCACGCTGAGTGCACCCACTGGGTGTAGTCCCCGAGACTACTATCGAATGTTTTTGATTCGGCTATGGTCTTAGAAACGTCACCATTGTCTCTTAGTTACTCGGAAGCAACTTATCTTGGACGTCTGTCGACTGATTTTTCTTTTACAGAAATCTTGCGAACTTGTAGCTCACTATACTGAGTTGGAGAATCAGCAGATCTAGCTCAACCTTAACTTGAAGCTTGCTCAGGAGAATTTGAAGAAGGCGCAAGAAGAGGCAAAAGGTATGGCTGGTGAGGTTCTCCATTCTTAACGGGTGACTTTTCTTTCTTGTCCATTCTTGATGTTGGTTCCACTCGACGCGCCGCAGATAAACTGGAGGAAGCTCTGAAGAAGAAGGACCAAGATCTTGCAGAGGCACAGAAGGAGGCCTTGAGCAAAACGAAGCTCGTAGAAGAGAAATTGGCTTCGGTCGGAGCTCTTGAACAGGAGAACTCCAGACTGAAGACTGCTCTCGAGGCAGCTAATCGAGACGCCAGTCGACTGAAGAAAGAGAAGATGGCGCTGCACGACAAGGCGGGTGAGCTGTCGGGGAAGGTAAAAGATCTGGAAGCTTATCTCGGTGGACTCGCCAAGAAGCTGTTTGTCATGCTCGAAGGTAATTATTCCAACCCGGCTGTCTTGTAGTTGTCGAGCCTGCGTACGGCCACCGTCTTACCCTTGAATCGTGTTTGCAGAATTCTGCCAGAACTTTGAAGAGGAGACCAGTCGAGTGGAACCAGGCTTGGACCTTGTTAACTCTCTCGTGAAGGACGAGGCTGCAATGAACGTGCTCCGTCTGGAGTCTCGTACTGCCAGCGTCATTGACTATCTGGCTCGGCTGAAAGTGGCGATGTCGCGGATCGACGCATCACTCTGGCCTGGGACGACGCTTCAAAACGACCTCGAGTCTCTGATGGCTCGACTTAACGAAGTCCCAAGTCGAGTGGCGGAATGGAAGAAATCTTCTGCTAGATGTGGTGCTGATGTCGCTCTGTCCCTGGTCCGCGTCCATTGCAAGGAGGCGCGAGAAGAAAAGCTGGCGGCCATCCAAGTTGCCAATA
Organism: Triticum urartu; assembly: GCF_003073215.2. Lineage (NCBI taxonomy): Eukaryota > Viridiplantae > Streptophyta > Magnoliopsida > Poales > Poaceae > Triticum > Triticum urartu. The sequence continues at coordinate 460,313,964 of NC_053028.1, forward strand.
CCAGGAAGCACAGCTTTCAAGACTTCATGGAGACCTTCATCGCTGCTGCCACCCGTATTGCCGACGGGATCGACTTGGATGAGTTCGTCGCCCCTTCCAGTCCTCCTCCTGAGGAGTGAAAACTTTAAATTTACCTCGGAATGCCGAGTGGATTTGTAACCGTTTAAACTCTGCCTTAAATTTGCCTCGGGATGCCGAGTGGACTTGTAACGGTTAAACTCCGCCGAGCCGAGGGCTCGAGTACTTTGAGGTCTGGGACCTTTTAGGCTTTATCTGAACTTGATTTCTCGTTGGACATCTTCATGGTTTGATTCGTCGAGTGGAACTTGATCTTCACTCGGAATGACCTTGTATTTGCGGCGCAATTCCGAAGGGGGAGTTAGCAGTCGACTCGCGGATTGGGTTGAGTCTTGTACTTAGGCGAGCACTGGGCTGCAGCTAAGCCTCCGAGTGGGAGGTTTCCTCTCCACTCGGTAGGGTTTTTAAACACTTAGGCGAGCACTGGGCTGCAGCTAAGCCCCCGAGTGGGAGGTTTGCTCTCCACTCGGTAGGATTTTTTCAAACTTAGGCGAGTGCCTGACTGCAGCTAAGTCTCTAGGTGAGAGAACTTAGGCGAGTGCTGGACTGCAGCTAAGCCCCCGAGTGGGAGGATCGCTCTCCACTCGGTAGGATCTTTTCAAACTTAGGCGAGTGCCGGACTGCAGCTAAGTCTCTAGGTGAGAGAACTTAGGCGAGTGCTGGACTGCAGCTAAGCCCCCGAGTGGGAGGATCGCTCTCCACTCGGTAGGATTTTTTCAAACTTAGGCGAGTGCTGGACCGCAGCTAAGTCTCTAGGTGGGAGAACTTAGGCGAGTGCTGGACTGCAGCTAAGCCCCCGAGTGGGAGGATCGCTCTCCACTCGGGAGGATTTTTTCAAACTTAGGCGAGTGCCGGACTGCAGCTAAGTCTCTAAGTGGGAGAACTTAGGCGAGTGCTGGACTGCAGCTAAGCCCCCGAGTGGGAGGATCGCTCTCCACTCGGGAGGATTTTTTCAAACTTAGGCGAGTGCCGGACCGCAGCTAAGTCTCTAAGTGGGAGAACTTAGGCGAGTCCTGGACTGCAGCTAAGCCCTCGAGTGGGAGGATTGCTCTCCACTCGGTAGGATTTTTTCAAACTTAGGCGAGTGCCTGACTGCAGCTAAGTCTCTAAGTGGGAGAACTTAGGCGAGTACTGGACTGCAGCTAAGCCCCCGAGTGGGAGGATTGCTCTCCACTCGGTAGGATTTTTTCAAACTTAGGCGAGTACCTGACTGCAGCTAAGTCTCTAAGTGGGAGAACTTAGGCGAGTGTTGGACTGCAGCTAAGCCCCCGAGTGGGAGGATCGCTCTCCACTCGGTAGGATTTTTTCAAACTTAGGCGAGTGCCGGACTGCAGCTAAGTCTCTAGGTGAGAGAACTTAGGCGAGTGCTGGACTACAGCTAAGCCCCCGAGTGGGAGGATCGCTCTCCACTCGGTAGGATTTTTTCAAACTTAGGCGAAACCGATTCGCAGCTAAGTCACCCACTGGGGGATTTCGTAAGCAAACAGGAGTGACAGCAATTATTGAAACACTCTTGCCTTTGATAAAAATAAACTGCAGCAATTTTTCTTATTACATCTCGTCCGAGGGAGAGCTAAAGTGTAAAAGGGGCAGAGTAGTTCCGCACTCCAAGCTCGTGGCTCGTCGATCTGGCGATCAACATTGTAGAGGTGATACGCTCCATATGGAGGACTCTGTTGATGATGAAGGGGCCTTCCCAAGTAGGAGCAAGCTTGTGTGGTTTCTGTTGATCCACTCGGAGGACCAAATCTCCTTCTTGGAAGGCTCGACTCTTCACATTCCGGGCGTGGAATCGACGCAAGTCTTGCTGATAAATGGTCGATCTGATCATGGCCATCTCCCTCTCTTCTTCTAGGAGGTCGACTGCGTCTTGCCGGGCCTGTTCTGCTTCATCTTCGGTGTAAAGCTCGACTCGGGGCGCGTTGTGAAGAAGATCACTTGGCAGAACCGCTTCGGCTCCATAAACCAAAAAGAATGGAGTTCTTCCAGTCGACCGGTTAGGGGTGGTCCTCAATCCCCACAGAACTGGTGGAAGCTCGTCGATCCAAGCACCTGCCGCGTGCTTGAGATCACGCATCAGTCGAGGCTTTAGTCCTTTGAGAATCAGACCATTTGCTCTTTCAGCTTGTCCATTCGACTGGGGAAGGGCGACCGATGCGTAGTCGACTCGAGTGCCTTGAGAGGCGCAAAAAGCTCTGAACTTGTCCGAATCGAAGTTTGACCCATTGTCAGTGATGATACTATGCGGGACTCCATATCTGAATGTTAGCCCTCTGACGAAACTGATAGCAGTGCAAGCATCAAGATTCTTGATAGGCTTAGCTTCAATCCATTTGGTAAACTTGTCGACTGCCACAAGCACATGAGTGAAACCACTTCTGCCTGTTCTCAGTGGACCAACCATGTCTAGTCCCCAAACAGCAAAGGGCCAGACGAGTGGAATGGTCTTCAGGGCTGATGCAGGCTTGTGTGACATGTTGGAGTAGAACTGGCACCTTCCACACTTGTCGACCATCTCTTTTGCCATCTCATTTGCTCTAGGCCAGTAAAATCCCACTCGGTATGCTTTAGCCACAATGGTCCAAGAGGACGCATGGTGACCACAGGTCCCCGAGTGGATATCATCAAGGATTATCCGACCTTCTTCTGGTGTTATGCACTTCTGACCGATTCCAGTCGCGCTTTCTCTATACAACTGCCCCTTTATGACTGTGAAGGCCTTGGATCGGCGGACGATCTGTCGAGCCTCTTCCTCGTCCTCTGGGAGCTCTTTCCTTAGGATATACGCGATGTACGGTATCGTCCAGTCGGGAGTGATTGCCAAGACTTCCATGATTAGGTTGACCACAGCAGAAACTTCGACTTCAGTCGGATCTGTGGCACTTTTCGGTTGTGGGGCTTCTTCTGTGAAAGGATCCTCCTGGACTGACGGCGAGCGGATGTGCTCCAAAAACACATTGCTGGGAATGGCTTCTCTCTTGGAGCCTATCTTTGCCAGATCATCAGCTGCTTGATTTTTCAGTCGGGGGATGTGATGAAGCTCTAACCCCTCGAATTTCTTTTCTAGCTTTCTCACTGCGTTGCAATAACCAGTCATAGCCGGACTTCTGACGTCCCACTCCTTCATCACCTGATTAACCACCAAATCTGAGTCGCCATAGACCATGAGGCGATGAACGCCGAGTGAAATGGCCATGCACAACCCATACAAAAGTGCTTCATACTCTGCTTCATTATTGGAGGAATCGAAGTGAATCTGGAGAACATATCTGAGCTTATCTCCTCAGGGGGAGACTAGAACTACTCCAGCACCGGAACCATTCAGCATCTTAGATCCATCGAAGAACATGGTCCAGTGCTCCGAGTGAACTTGAGTCGGAAGTTGCTGTTCAATCCACTCGGCGATGAAATCTGCGATTGCTTGGGACTTGATAGCCTTATTTGCTTCAAACTTGATATCTAAGGGAAGGAGTTCAATCGCCCATTTGGCCACACGACCAGGTGCATCTCTGTTATGCAGAATCTCTGACAATGGGGCGTCGCTGACGACTGTAATGGAGTGGTCAGAGAAGTAATGTGCAACCTTCTTCGTGGTCATGTAAATCCCATATACAAGCTTCTGGTAGTGAGGGTATCTTTGTTTTGAAGGGGTCAAAACTTCAGACAGATAATAGATTGGGCGCTGAACTCTGAAGGCCTTTCCTTCTTCTTCCCGCTCGACCGTCAGTACTGTACTGACAACTTGTCCTGTGGCTGCAATGTAAAGCAGCAGAGGCTCTTTGCTGATTGGGGCAGCGAGCACCGGCTGGGTGGTGAGCAGATCTTTGAGCTCTGCAAATGCTGCGTCAGCTTCTGGAGTCCACTCGAACTTGTCAGACTTCTTCATCAGTCGGTAAAGAGGCAACGCCTTTTCACCGAGATGAGAAATGAATCAACTTAGAGCGGCCAAGCAGCCTGTAAGCTTTTGGACATCGTGCACGCGTACAGGATGCTTCATCCGGAGTATGGTTCCAACCTTTTCAGGATTGGCATCGATCCCCCGTTCGGAAATGAGAAAACCGAGTAACTTTCCACCTGGAACTCCGAACGTGCACTTTGATGGGTTGAGCTTGATATCATACCTCCTGAGGTTGGCAAAGGTTTCAGCAAGGTCAGCCCGCAGGTCGGAACCTTTCCGTGACTTGACCACAATATCATCCATGTATGCCTCCACATTCCGACTGATTTGAGTGAGTAGACACTTCTGAATCATTCTCATGAACGTGGCTCCGGCGTTCTTGAGGCCGAACGGCATGGTGACGTAACAGAAGCATCCGAATGGAGTGATGAAAGCTGTTTTGATCTCGTCGGGTCCATACAGACGGATCTGATGGTACCCGGAATAGGCATCTAGAAAAGACAATCTCTCGCACCCCGCAGTCGAGTCGACTATTTGGTCGATGCGAGGGAGGGGAAAATGATCTTTCGGGCAGGCCCGATTGATATGTTTGAAATCAATGCACATGCGAAGTGACCTGTCCTTCTTGGGGACCATGACAACATTGGCGAGCCACTCGGAATGGTAAATCTCTTGGATGAACTCCGCTGCTAAGAGCCGAGCCACCTTCTCGCCAATAGCTTTCCTCTTCTGGACGGCGGACCGTCGAAGATGTTCTTTCATGGGCTTGAACTTCGGGTCGACTCGAAGACGGTGCTTAGCCAGCCCCCTGGGAACTCCAGGCATGTCAGAAGGCTTCCATGCGAAGACGTCCCAGTTCTCACGGAGGAACTGGATGAGCGCTTCTTCCTATTTGGAGTCGAGCATCGTCGAGATGTGAGTCGGAGCAGCGTCGGGGTCGGTCGGGTGAATGTGAGCTGTCTTAGTTTCACCGGACGACTGAAAAGCGGATTCTGAAGCAGGCTTCTTGGCTCGTAGCAATTCACTCGGATCAGCAGTCTTCTAGTACTCTTGCAGCTCAACAACTGCCATCTGAGCGTCAGCAATCTTCGATCCTTTCTGAAAACACTCCTCAGCTTTCTTTCGGTTACCTGTAATAGTGATTACGCCTTTGGGGCCAGGCATCTTCAGTTTGAGGTACACGTAACATGGTCGAGCCATGAAGCGTGCGTAAGCTGGCCTGCCCAAAATGGCATGATAGGCACTTTGGAAGTCAACAACCGCGAAAGTCAACTTTTCCTTGCGGTAATTCTTTGAATCACCGAAAACCACATCGAGAGCAATCTGTTCGAGTGACACGGCCTTCTTCCCAGGAATGACTCCGTGGAAGCTCATGTTACTGGTACTGAGTCTGGATATCGGAATGCCCATCCCTTTCAATGTTTCAGCATATAGTATGTTCAAGCCACTGCCACCATCCATCAGGACTTTGGTCAGTCGAGTGCCTTCGACAACTGGGTCGACCACCAAAGCTTGCCTCTCAGGGGTGGCAATGTGCATAGGGTGATCGGACTGGTCGAATGTGATGGCAGTCTGCAACCATTTCAGATAACTGGGTGTCGCCGAAGCAACCATGTTCACCTCACGGTTAATGACTTTCAGTCGACTTTTTCTTTCAACATCAGCAAAAATCATCAGGGTGGAATTGATTTGGGGGTATCCATCGTCGCTATCTTCCTTGTCTTCGACTCTGTCCGACTCTTTTTCCTTATCTTTGGGGTGTTTGCCTTGAAACTGCTGGATTAGGAGCCGGCACTGTCGAGTGGTATGTTTTGGGTAAATAAAATTACCCTCTTCATCTTTCTTGGTGTGGATGTGACATGGTAGATCCAAAACATCGTTTCCATCCTGATCCTTGACTTTCTTGGGCTTCCGGGTGCCCTTGGGTTTTCCCTTGAAGTTTCCCTGGGCTACGGCCAGGGCCTCACCAGGAGCGGCTGGCTCGGCCTTCCGCTTCTGTTTCCTACTGGAGTTTCCTCCGGTTTCTTGGGCAACTTCCTTGTGCTTGCCACTCCGGAGTCGGTCCTCGTCTTCACCATTAGCGTACTTGGTGGCAATCTCCATCCTCCGATTCAGAGACATCTCTCCAGTTCGACCGAACTTCAAATTCAACTCTCTGTATTTAACGCCTTCCTTGAAGGCACAAACTGCTTGATGGTCTGGCACATTCTCAACTGAGTGATGCAGTGTGATCCACCTCAGGATGTATTCCCTCAGAGTTTCATTTGGCTTCTGCACGCAAGACCGCAACTCTGTAAGGCCTGCAGGTCGCTTGCATGTTCCTTCAAAGGTTGTGATAAACACTCGGGAGAGGTCCTCCCAGGTGTAAATGTTGCTGGGCGCCAACTGATTTAGCCACGCTCTGGCTGAGCCCTCTAACATGAGAGGCAAATGCTTCATGGCCACCTCATCATTGCCACCGCCAATCTGGACAGCCACTCGGTAATCTTCGAGCCAAGTGTCAGGCTTAGGTTCACCGGTGAACTTGCTGATTCCAGTCGCCAGCCTGAAATTGGGAGGAATCACTGCGGCTCTGATGGCTCGACTGAAACACTCTAGCCCTGAAGCACGTGCTCTGCTGCTGGCAGGCGCATCTCTGTTGTGGCCCTCTCAATGAGCTCTGTTCCTGTCAACCAAACCTTGAACGAGGATGGATCTCGCATCAAAGCCTGGGTCTCTAGGGTCGACTGGAATCCTCTGCCCAACACTATGAGGGCGTCTGTCATCTTACCGTCGAGGCGCATATGACCCACTCCTCGGGGGAGGGGTTGGCACTCGACGTCGATCATCACGGTCGAATCGGTGATCATACTGCTCATTCCTCCTGTACTGATCATGCCGGTCACCACGTCCCTCACGCCTCGGGGGCGATCTCGGGCAGTGAGCCGACTCAACTGTATCCGTCGCGACGGATCGACTGTGGATCCTGTTCCGCGACTGAGAGATAGCAGAATTCTGGTTTCCCGCCGCCCGAAGCAGCGCTCTGATCTGCAACAAGCCCCTGCCCGCCTCCGACTGGGAGGGCTGAATTGATTCTGCTATACGGGCCGCACCGGCCAAATTCTGAACTGGGGTTCGGTATACCTGCGGCGGCGGGAAGGGCTGACGCCGACTGGACTCGGGAGCTTGCTGACGTCGACTCGACTCGGGAGCCCGCTGACGCGCTTGCTCGTCGAGTATCCGCTGGAGATTCTCCAGTCGAGTGCGCTCGGCCAGGTTAGCCAAGCGCGCGTCCTCCAAGGCCCGGGCCTCGGGGGTTTCTCTGACAATAGGAGTGTGGAGCGCGTCCATGTTCCAACGGCGAAGCTCCTCTCGCTGCAATGATGTGAGAGGTTCGGGGAGATACTCATCATGGGGATGCGACGGGTCGCCCCCACCCGCGCCTCCACCAGCGCGAGGGAAACCGGGAGGACTGTGCGTCCCATCGACCGCCAGAACCTCAGCCGTTGGGTCGCTGCTGTCGCACTCGGATGTGGTCTCCGCGGAGCCAGTTGACAGGTCGAACAGGCCGCAGAGGGATTCGTCGGGCTCGATCGCCGCGACTTGCGGGGTGGCCGACCGGCGAGCCACGGCATGGCTCACCCACCTCTGAAGTCTCGACCGACCGGAGCGCTTACGCCGGTGGGAGACAGAGCAAGGGGACGATACGGGGGCCGACCGATACTGGGTCGACGGCTGCCGCAGGAGGACGCCACGAACGCATGCGCGGAAATGCGTCGCGCCGCGGACGGGGAGCGCGTCGATGTCGAGTGGTGCCTCCTGGAGCCAGGCGGAGTCGTCGGCGATGAACGTGAGCGCGCCGAGACGGATCTCGCGGCCCTCCACCAAAACTCCGCACGAAACCATGATCAAAGGGATCGAAAAAATCGCAACTTCTCCAATTAGGCACTAAGATTCCTGCCCCACGGTGGGCGCCAACTGTCGTGGTTCTAACTCTGACAGTGATGTAGGGGGGTATGTATGGAGAGGCTGGATCTCAAGTATTGGGAAGTTGTAAACACACCAAGATGTACGAGTTCAGGCCCTTCGCGGAGGAAGTAACAGCCCTACGCCTCGGTGCCCGGAGGCGGTCGACTGGATTTCTGGCATGTGAATTGACAGGGGTGCGAACCCTTCATACTGAGGAGGGGGGTGGCTTATATAGAGTTCGTCGGCCCCCTCCTGCCCTCAGTAATGCAGGGTTTAAGGTACATTTAAGGTCGGGTGTTACTGGTAACGCCCCTAATAAAGTGCTATAATGACCATAAAGACTACTTAACAGCTGACCGTTTGCCTGCTGAGTGACTACAGGTCTCCTGGCGGTCGAGTGGTTGGCTTCATGGTCGAGTGATAGCCTGCAGGTCGAGTGTCTTGAATCCGTCGAGTGGGATACCTTCAAGTCGATTGGAAGGCGACTGCTCCGAGGGATGTCCTAGGGTAGGGCTCCTTTGGACAGGTCTGTGCCCCTACCCTAGGTACATAGCTTCATCAGTGCCTGCCCAGCTGGTTGGGTCAGCAGCCGCATGCGTACGGTGGTGGAGGTTTAGTCGGCGTGGGCCTGATGGTGGCCCTGCGGATGTTCTTGGCAAGGGCCTTGCCGGGGCCCCGGCAAGGGTCTTGCCGAGGCGCCTGCTGTCATCCCCGGCAAGGTGCTTGCCGGGGGTCTCGTGGTCTTCCCTGGCTGGTATCTCGCCAAAGGTCGTCGTCTTCTTAGTGCGTATCTAATCTTGAATGTCTTCACAAAGATCTGCATGCCACCATGGGGATGTCTCACGAATCCTTGCCCCATGGGGGCAGTGGACTCAAGGGTGATTTGCTCCGTAGACGTGGGGCGAGTTGCCGCGGCAAGGGTCTTGCCGGGGTTGCTAAAACTGTCTCCCGGCAAGGATCTTGCCGGGGGAGTCCGCTTTGTCTCCTTTGTTCTTCGTGGTTTTGGCCTTGGCGTCGTCCTAGTTCCCTTGAGCTTCGGTCTTACCCTGGCTCACCTCCCTTGCCTTGCTTGGTGTGGTGGTGCCCGCGGCTCTGACTGCCCGTGCGCAGTTATAGGGGTACAAAAAGTGCACCCCTCTCTTTGTACACCGACAGGTAGCAAGAAGGATTTCTGGCGCCGTTGCCGGGGAGATCTACGCTCAAGTCAAGACATCCCAAGTACCCATCACAAACTCTTATCCCTCACATTACATTATTTGCCATTTGCCTCTCGTTTTTCCTCTCCCCCACTTCACCTTTGCCTTTTTATTCGCCCTTTCTCGTTCGCCTTCTTTCGTTTGCCTCTTGTGTGCCTATTTTCCCTAATGGCCTTGCCTAAAAGCGTTGATCCTCACCTTAGAAGGTTGGAAGAAATTGAGAACAACGTTAGAACCTTTATGTCTTTGTAATTTGAGCATAATAATTTCTTCACAAATGAGCTTAAATAACAGAAAAGCTTTATGGAGTACATGAATAAAGAGCTCAATGATATGTCTAAAGAATTTTATGGTTTGAAGTCTCAGCTTGCTCACCTTGAAAATTTAGTGGGTCAAATTTCGGATAAGCAAACCACCTTAGTTAATAAGATGGCCGCTAAACCGAAAGATCTACATGATAACAAAGATGAAGATCTAAAAGTGATTGATGTGTCTCCTATTAAATTTTGTTTTCCAATACGAATCTTTATAAAGATGGGACTGGAGATGAGTTAACTTTAGTTAAAAGGCGTCCCATTGATTCGGAGTTTTTAGATAAAGATGAGAAAATTAATAAAAGTGGGATATAAGAGGTTAAAACTTTACATAGCAATGAAACCACTATTTTGGATTTCAAGGAATTTAATTATGATAATTGCTATTTGATAGATTGTATTTCCTTGTTGCAATCCGTGTTAAATTCTACTCATGCTTATTATCAAAATAAGGCCTTTACTAAACATATTGTTGATGCTTTAATGCAATCCCATAAAGAAAAGCTTGAAATAGAAGTTTCTATTCCTAGAAAACTTTATGATGAGTGGGAACCTACTATTAAAATTAAGATTAAAGATTATGAATGCTATGCTTTATGTGATTTGGGTGCTAGTGTTTCCATGATTCCAAAAACTTTGCGCGATGTGCTAGGTTTCCGTGAATTTGATGATTGTTTTTTAAATTTGCATCTTTGCGGATTCCACCATTAAGAAACATATGGGAAGGATTAATGATGTTCTTATTGTTGCAAATAGGAATTATGTCCCCGTAGATTTCATTGTTCTTGATATAGATTGCAATCCTACACGTCCCATTATTCTTGGTAGACCTTTCCTTAGAATGATTGGTGCAATTATTGATATGAAAGAAGGAAATATTATATTCCAATTTCCGTTAATGAAAGGCATGGAACACTTTCCTAGAAAGAAAATTAAATTACCTTATGAATATATTATGAGAGCCACATATGGATTGCATACCAAAGATGATAATACCTAGATCTATTCTTGTTTTTATGCCTAGCTAGGGGCATTAAACGATAGCGCTTGTTGGGAGGCAACCCAATTTTATTTTTGTTCCTTGCTTTTTGTTCCTGTTAGTAATAAATAAATCATCTATCCTCTGTTATTATTGTTTTTTTTATGTTTTAGTTAGTGTTTGTGCCAAGTAAAGCCTTTAGGATCTTCTTGGATGATTGTTATTTGATCTTGCTGAAAAAATAGAAAGTATGCGCTCGCGAGAATAATTTTCATTTTCTACCAGAGAGCGATAAAATAACAATTCCAACTGCAGTGGATCAATATAAAAATTATTTAGGGCGTCCTAATTTTTCAGAATTGTTGGAGTTACAGAATTATTCGAAACCTCCAGATTGCTACAGATTGTTCTGTTTTTGACAGATTCTGTTTTTCGCGTGTTGTTTGCTTATTTTGATGAATCAATGGCTAGTATCGGGGGGTATGAACCATAGAGAAGTTGGAATACAGTAGGTTTAACACCAATATAAATAAATAATGAGTTCATTATAGTACCTTAAAGTGGTGATTTGTTTTCTTATACTAACGGAGCTCATTAGATTTTCTATTGAGTTTTGTGTTGTGAGGTTTTCAAGTTTTTGGGTAAAGATTTGATGGATTTTGGAACAAGTAGTGGCAAGATCCTAAGCTTGGGGATGCCCAAGGCACCCCAAGGTAAAATTCAAGGACAACCAAAAAAGCCTAAGCTTTGGGATGCCCCCGAAGGCATCCCCTCTTTCATCTTCGTCCATCAGTAACTTTACTTGAGGCTATATTTTTATTCACCACATGATATGTGTTTTGCTTGGAGCGTCTTGTATGATTTGAGTCTTTTCTTTTTAGTTTACCATAATCATCCTTGCTATACACACCTTTTGGAGAGACACACATGAATCAGAATTTATTAGAATACTCTATGTGCTTCACTTATATCTTTTGAGCTAGATAATTTTGCTCTTGTGCTTCACTTATATCTTATTAGAGCACGGTGGTGGTTTTATTTTATAGAAATTATTGATCTCTCATGCTTCACTTATATTATTTTGAGAGTATTTTAGAACATCATGGTAATTTGCTTTGGCTATAAAATTAGTCCTAATATGATAGGCATCCAAGATGGGTATAATAAAAAAACTTCCATATAAAGTGCATTGAATACTATGAGAAGCTTGATTCTTTATGGTTGTTTTTGAGATATGAAGATGGTGATATTAGTCATGCTAGTTGAGTAGTTGTGAATTTGAGAGATACTTGTGTTAAAGTTTGTGATTCCCGTAGCATGCACGTATGGTGAACCATTATGTGATGAAGTCGGAGCATGATTTATTTTTTGATTGTCTTCCTTATGAGTGGCAGTCGGGGACGAGCGATGGTATTTTCCTACCAATCTATCCCCCTGGGAGCATGCGCGTAATACTTTATTTTGATAACTAATAGATTTTTGCAATAAGTATGTGAGTTCTTTATGACTAATGTTGAGTCCATGGATTATACGCACTCTCACCCTTCCACCATTGCTAGCCTCTCTAGTACCGCGCAACTTTCGCCAGTACCATAAACCCACCATTTACCTTCCTCAAAACAGCCACCATACCTACCTATTATGGCATTTCCATAGCCATTCCGAGATATATTGACATGCAACTTTCCATCATTTCGTTTATTATGACACGCTCCATCATTGTCATATTGCTTTGCATGATCATGTAGTTGACATCGTATTTGTGACAAAGCCACCATTCATAATATTTCATACATGTCACTCTTGATTCATTGCACATCCCGATACACCACGGGAGGCATTCACATAGAGTCATACTTTTTTTCTAAGTATCGAGTTGTAATTCTTGAGTTGTAAGTAAATAAAAGTGTGATGATCATCATTATTAGAGCATTGTCCCAGTGAGGAAAGGATGATGGAGACTGTGATTCCCCCAAAAGTCGGGATGAGACTCCGGACGAAAAATAAAGAAAAACAACGAGGCCATAAAAATAAGAAGAAAAAAACAGAAAATTCCCAAATAAAAAATGAGAGAAAAAGAGAGAAGGGGCAAGGCTACTATCTTCTTTCCACACTTGTGCTTCAAAGTAGCACCATGATCTTCATGATAGAAAGTCTCTTATGTTGTCACTTTCATATACTAGTGGGAATTTTTCATTATAGAACGTGGCTTGTGTATTCCAATGATGGGCTTCCTCAAAATGCACTAGGTCTTCGTGAGCAAGCAAGTTGGATGCACACCCACTTAGTTTCTTTTGTTGAGCTTTCATACATTTATAGTTCTAGTGCATCTGTTGCATGGCAATCCCTACTCACTCACATTGATATCTATTGATGGTCATCTCCACAGCCGTTGATATGCCTAGTTGATGTGAGACTATCTTCTCCATTTTGTCTTCTCCACAACCACCATTCTATTCCACCTATAGTGCTATATCCATGGCTCACGCTCATGTGTTGCTTGAAGATTGAAAAAGTTTGAGAACATTAAAAGTATGAAACAATTGCTTGTCTTGTCATCGAGGTTGTGCATGATTAAAATATTTTGTGTGATGAAGATAGAGCATAGCCAGACTATATGATTTTGTAGGGATAGCTTTCTTTAGCCATGTTATTTTGAGAAGGCATAATTGCTTGGTTTGTATGCTTGAAGTATTATTGCTTTTATGTCAATATTAAACTTTTGTCTTGAATCTTTCGGATCTGAATATTCATGCCACAATAAAGAAAATTACAATGAAAATTATGTTAGGAAGCATTCCACATCAAAAATTCTGTTTTTATCATTTACCTACTCAAGGACGAGCAGGAATTAAGCTTGGGGGTGCTTGATACGTCTCCAACGTATCTATAATTTTTGATTGTTCCATGCTATTATATTATCTATTTTGGATGTTTAATGGACTTTAATATGCGCTTTTATATTGTTTTTGGGACTAACCTATTAACCGAATGCCCTTGCAAATTGTTGTTTTTTTGCCTATTTCAGTGTTTCGCTGAAAAGGAATATCAAACGGAATCCAAACGGAATGAAACCTTCACGAGGGTCTTTCTTGGAACAAATGCAACCCAGGAGACTTGGAGTACAAGTCTGGAAGTCCGCGAAGCTTCCACGAGGCAGGGGCACATCAGGGTAGGCGCGGCCCCCACCCTCATGGGCCCCACGGAGCTCCACCGACGTACTTCTTTCGCCTATATATACCCATGTACCCTAAAACATCCAGGAGAGCCACGAAACACTTATCCACTGCCGCAACCTTCTGTACCTGTGAGATCCCATCTGGGGGCCTTTTCCGGTGATCTGCCGGAGGTGGAATTAATCACGGAGGGCTTCTACATCAACACCATAGCCTCTCCGATGATGTGTGAGTAGTTTACCACAGACCTTCGGGTCCATAGTTATTAGCTCGATGGCTTCTTCTCTCTCTTTGGTTCTCAATAAAAAGTTCTCCTCGATGTTCTTGGAGATTTATTCGATGTAATACTCTTTTGCGGTGTGTTTGCCGAGATCCGATGAATTGTGGGTTTATGAATTTGATTATCTATGAATATTATTTGGTTCTTCTCCGGATTCTTATATGCATGATTTGATATCTTTGCAAGTCTCTTCGAATTATCGGTTTTGTTTGGCCTACTAGATTGATCTTTCTTGCAATGGGAGAAGTGCTTAGCTTTGGGATCAATCTTGTGGTGTCCTTTCCTAGTGACAGCAGGGGCAGCAAGGCATGTATTGTATTGTTGCCATCGAGGATAAAAAGATGGGGTTTATATCATATTGCTTGAGTTTATCCCTCTACATCATGTCATCTTGCCTAATGCATTACTCTGTTCTTATGAACTTAATACTATAGATGCATGCTGGATAGCAGTCGATGTGTGGAGTAATAGTAGTAGATGCAGAATCGTTTCGGTCTACTTGACACGGACGTGATGCCTATATTCATGATCATTGCCTTAGATATCATCATAACTATGTGCTTTTCTATCAGTTGCTCAGCAGTAATTTGTTTACCCACCGTAATATATGCTATCATGGGAGAAGCCACTAGTGAAACCTATGGCCCCCAGGTCTACTTTACATCATATAAGTTTCTGATCTATAATTCTAGTTTACTATTTTGCAATCTTTATTTTCCAATCTATACAACAAAAATACCAAAAATATTTATCTTATTATCCTTATCAGATCTCACTTTTGCAAGTGGTCGTGAAGGTATTGACAACCCCTTTATCGCATTGGTTGCAAGGTTCTTGATTGTTTGTGCAGGTACTAGGCGATTTGTGTGTAGTCTCCTACTAGATTGATACCTTGGTTCTCAAAAACCGAGGGAAATACTTACACTACTTTGTTGCATCACCCTTTCCTATTCAAGGGAAAACCAACGCATGCTTAAGAGGTAGCATCCACCCTCAAGGCTAAGGGTTTTTTCCAGTAGCTATGTGATTAATCTCTCTCTTGTGATCTATATCTTGGGCTTTGTTAATATAGTCAGATCATATGATGTTTCTCCCCTCTATACTCTTGTTGTGATGAATTGAATCTTTACCCTTTGAAGTTTTGTCATGTCAGATTGAATGTTCAGATTTGAGAACACATGATGTATGTCTTGCGGTATGAATACTTGAGGTGACAATGGGGTATCTTATTGATTCACTTGATATACGTTATGGCACTCAACTTGCGGATTCCCGTGGTGATATTGGGGTAATATTTGCATAGGGGTTGATGCATGTTTTTATTATCTTTTCTCCGATAGAAACTTTGGGGTCCCTTGTAGTTCTTTGTGTGGATTGAGTATTATGAATATGAATTTGCTCTGGTGTAATTCTAGTATGAACTCTAGGATAGATCAAACGGAAAAAATAGCTTTGCGTTCTTTTAGTACGAACTCTTGAATAGATCGAGCGGAAAGAATAGCTTTGAGGTGGTCTCGTACTCTACAAACAATTTCCATCTTTTGTTCTCCGCTAATAGGAACTCAAGAGTGATTCTTCGTTCCACTTTGAGGGATAATCATATGATCCAACTATGTTAGCATTGTTGAGAGATTGCACTAGTGAAAGTGCGGACCCTAGGCCTTGTTTTTAAGCATTGCAATATCGTTTTTGTGCCCATTTACTATTTTCTACCTTGCTGTTTTTATTTATTCAGATTATAAAAATATATTTCTACCATCCATATTACACTTTTATCACCATCTCTTCGCCGAACTAGTGCACCTATACAATTTTCCATTGTATTGGGTGTGTTGGGGACACAAGAGATTTCTTGTATTTGGTTGCAGGGTCGTTTGAGAGAGACCATCTTCATCCTACACCTCTCACGGATTGATAAACCTTAGGTCATCCACTTGAGGGAAAATTGCTACTATCCTACAAAACTCTGCGCTTGGAGGCCCAACACGTGTCTACAAGAACAAAGTTGCGTAGTAGACATCAGCACAGGGCTTCGCCTAAGCACTACGACAATATGACCGGGGTGGTAAACTATGGAGGGGGGCACCGCACACGGCTAATTCCTTCCTTCCACCAAAGAGGGAAAAGGGGAAGGGAGACAGAGGGAGAAGGAAAGAGGGGGGTCGCCCCCTCCCCTAGTCCAATTCGGTTTGGGCAAGGGAGGGGGTGCGCCCCTCTCACGTGGCCTTTCTCCTCTCCTCCAATAAGGCCCAATAGGCCCAATACTTCTCCCGGGGGGTTTTGGTAACCTCCCGGTACTCTGGAAAAATGCCCGAACCACTCGGAACCATTCCGATGTCCAAATGCAACCTTCCAATATATGAATCTTTACCTATCAACCATTTCGAGACTCCTCATCATGTCCGTGATCTCATCCAGGACTCCGAACAAAATTCGGTCATCAAATCACATAAATCATAATACAAATCGTCATCGAACGTTAAGCGTGCGGACCCTACAGGTTCGAGAACTATGTAGACATGTCGAGACACATAACCGGTTAATAACCAATAGCGAAACCTGGATGCTCATATTTGCTCCTACATATTCTACGAAGATCTTTGTCGGTCAAACCGCATAACAACATACGTTGTTCCCTTTGTCATCGGTATGTTACTTGCCCGAGATTCGATCTTCGGTATCCTCATACCTAGTTCAATCATGTTACCGGCAAGTCTCTTTACTCGTTCCGTAATGCATCATCCCGTAACTAACTCATTAGTCACATTGCTTGCAAGGCTTATAGTGATGTGCATTACCGAGAGGGCCCAGAGATACCTCTCCAATACACGGAGTGACAAATCCTAATCTCGATCTATGCCATCTCAACAAACACCATCGGAGACACCTATAGAACATCTTTATAATCACCCAGTTACGTTGTGACGTTTGATAGCACATAAGGTGTTCCTCCGGTATTGGGGAGTTGCATAATCTCATAGTCAGAGGAACATGTATAAGTCATAAGAAAGCAATAGCAATAAAACTAAACAATCATTATGCTAAGCTAACGGATGGGTCTTGTCCATCACATCATTCTCTAATGATGTGATCCTGTTCATCAAATGACAACACATGTCTATGGTTAGGAAACTTAACCATCTTTGATTAACGAACTAGTCAAGTAGAGGCATACTAGGGACACTATGTTTGTCTATGTATTCACACATGTACTAAGTTTCTGGTTAATACAATTCTAGCATGAATAATAAACATTTATCATGATATAAGGAAATATAAATAATAATTTTATTATTGCCTCTAGGGCATATTTCATTCACACCCTACCCCTGGGCACGCCCTCCGTCCTTGTGGCCGCCTCGTGGCTCGTCCGACTTCATGTCCAAGGCTTCTGGTCCAAGAAAAATCACCACGAAGGTTTTATTCCGTTTGGACTCCATTTGGTATTCCTTTTCTACGAAACTCTAAAACAAGGAAAAAACATGAACTGGCAGGTTAGTCCCAAAAATATTATAAAATAGCATATTAATGCATATGAAACATCCAAAACAGATAATATAATAGCATGGAACAATAAAAAATTATAGATACGTTGGAGACGTATCAGGCTGTCTCTAATGCATAACCCCAAAACGATAGTGGTAAATCGGTAAGAGACATCATAAAACGCACCATATCCAATAAAGTACGGTTACGACATTCGGATACACCATTATGTTGTGGTGTTCCAGGCGGCGTGAGTTGTGAAACAATGTCATATTGTTTTAAATGAAGGCCAAACTCGTAACTCAAATATTCGCCTCCGCAATCAGATCGTAGAAACTTTATTTTCTTGTTACGATGATTCTCCACTTCACTCTGAAATTCGTTGAACTTTTAAAATGTTTTAGACTTGTGTTTCATTAGGTAGATATACCCATACCTACTCAAATCATCTGTGATGGTCAGAAAATAATGATACCCACTGCATGCTTCAACACTCATCAGACCGTATACATCGGTATGTATTATTTCCAATAAGTCAACAGCTTGCTCCATTGTTCCAGAGAACGGAGTTTTAGTCATCTTGCCCATATGGCATGGTTCGCAAGTATCAAGTGATGCATAATCAAGTGATTCCAAAAGTCCATCTGCATGAAGTTTCTTCATGCGCTTTACACCAATATGACCTAAACGGCAGTGCCACAAGTATGTTCCACTATCATTATAAACTTTGCATCTTTTTGGCATCAATATTATTAATATGTGTATCACTATGATCGAGATTCAATAAACCATTCACATTGGGTGTGTGAACATAGAAGGATTTATTCATGTAAACAGAACAACAATGATTCTTTGACTTAAATGAATAAACGTATTGTAATAAATATGCATACTGCAGGATGGTCCAAACGCGACACTACGATCAGAGACCCTTCAGCGAAACTGTGTGCGATGCCATAATCGCAAACGGTGGTGTAAAAAACCCATAAAAAGGTGCAAATTTTTTGCCATGACGGATGCATCAAACACAGTTCGGATTTTAGATGCGTGTGCGATGCAGGGCATACGGTTCAGTTCAATTAACTGTTTGGGATGAGGATGAAAAAAAGAAATGGTTAGCCAGATGAAGGCGTGTGCGATATATAGACGGTTCACTAGGATGAACTTATGTATGATTAGGCAACACAATTGGAACGGTTCAACTGAACAAGATGTGTGTGATACGCGGCAAATAGGTCCATAATCAAAAATGTGTGCGAAGACCAATAATAACACAGACGATTGCTGCTAATAAGTTATGTGATTTGCTCTGTCTATAGTAGAATAACATGTATATATATAACTGAAATAAACATCCAATTACATAAGTGACTATACAGATCAATCGCACACACCTCAATAAACAATCGCATGCATTCTAAAGTAGGAGAAATGATCGTGTAGTCATCTACTTCTTGTGACGCTCCCGCCACTGCCATGTGGCTCGATCCCTCGTCTGGGTCAGGAAGAAGATAGTTCCTCATGTCAACGATCCGCCTGTACATCTCGTAGCTTGTGTATGCATCCATGGCCGCGTACTTGACATGTTGTTCATCCAGTCTCTCATGCCACACACTGTGCCAGGCGTTCCTGTCCTTATTGCTCTCATTCTTCATCTTCATGTAGTAGGGGTTGATGATGGCCGAGGCGAGGTCAACCAGGGAGTTCAGTTTGTTTTTGTCGCTGCCCCAGACCTTGTAGTGGCGCTGGCTGTTGACAAGATTTGGGCATTTCAAGTACAAAACCTTGAGCGCTTTTAGATTGTTGGTGGTGTCCACCGCAGCGAAACTGTAGTTGGAGCTGTTAATAAACCTAGAGAAACGCTTGCAAGGCGTTGTGGCCTGGTGGTAGTGGTAGACGAGGATGTCATGTTGCACGCACAACTGGGCAATGGCAACATTCTGATCATGCCCAGCACGACCCATGGTGTACTCGAGGTCGAAGCCGACCACTTGGTACTTGTCCTCGGCAAGGAACTACTCCATAGTTTGGATGGAGCTCTCCACCGAGATCGGATCGTTCGTGTACACCACCGAGAGAGCCTTCCCCCTCACGTGGGTGTCCACGACGTGTTGTGTGGTGAATTGCACGCCGTTGTCCTCGTCGGCCGCTGGGAGCGCCATTGGAGCCACGGGGAGCACCATTGGAACCACTGGATGTCCTCTTTGTATGTGTCCTCATGGGTGTGCTTATTGTGTCGTGTGAGACGAGAGATGAAGGTAAATGGCCGCATGAATAAAAGGGGGGCGGGCGGCGTGGATTCTCGATGCGTCTGCATCACAGTTTTTGCAGCGGGTAACTGCATCATCGCGTCGCGCCCGACGCAACCGCATGCACACGAACGTGCGTGATCGTGTGCCGGCCCCAAACACTGGCAGCGCGCGTGGAGGGACAAGGGCAGAGCACCCGAAGGGATGCGAGAGCAGAGCGCGCCGCGGCCGCCAGAACCGCAAGCAACCACACGCAGAGCAGTTGAACATGCAAGAAATGGTCGCCTACAAGCCGGCCAGCAGTTGCGTCGCTGCGTAGAGAGTGGCTGTGTGCTACCACCTCCGTCTAGTCTATAGTCCCCTTTATATTCTGTGCCATACTTTGCCCTCAAATTTAACCAACAAAATGTTACTGCATGTTATAAAAATTATATAATTGGAAACTATGTTCAAATACAAATCCAACTATATAATCTTTGGCGACATGCATTCGTATTTTATTAGTTAAATCATACTTATAAACCAGGACGGGGGTATAGAAGGTAATTAAATTGCTGATACGTCTCCAATGTATCTATGATTTTTGATTGATCCATGTTGTTTTATTATCAATCTTGAATGTTTTATAATCATTTTATAGTCATTTTATATCATTTTTGGTACTAACCTATTGACATAGTGCCAAGCGCCAGTTCCTGTTTTTTTCCATGTTTCTTACATCGCAGAAAATCAATATCAAACGGAGCCCAAATGCCACGAAACTTTATGATGATTTTTTATGAGCCAGAAGAAAGGTAATGAGCCATGGTTGCACCTGGGGGGTGCCCCGAGGGGGGCACAACCCACCAGGGCGCGCCAGGAGGCCCAGGCGTGCCCTGGTGGGTTGTGCCCACCTCGGGTGCCCCCCGAACCGCCTCTTTGCTCTATAAATACCCCCAAAATCCCAGAACCCTAGGGGAGTCGATGAAATATTCATTCAGCCACCGCAGAGTCTAGAATCACCAGATCCAATCTAAACACCATCTCGGATGGGGTTCTGATACGTCTCCGTCGTATCTACTTTTCCAAACACTTTTGCCCTTGTTTTGGACTCTAGCTTGCATGATTTGAATGGAACTAACCCGGACTGACGATGTTTTCAGCAGAATTGCCATGGTGTTATTTTTGTGCAGAAATAAAAGTTCTCGGAATGACCTGGAAATCGACGAAGAATTATTTTGGAATATATAAAAATACTGGAAGGAAGATCCACGTCAGGGGGGCCTCCACCTGTCCATGAGGGTGGGGGCGCCCTACCCCCTGGGCGCGCCCCTGCCTCGTGGGCCCCCTGATGCTCCACCGACCTCAATCTTGACTCCATATATTCACTTTCAGGGAGAAAAAAACCAAAGAGAAGGATTCATCGCGTTTTACGATACGGAGCCACCGCCAAGCCCTAAACTCTCTCGGGAGGGCTGATCTGGAGTCCGTTGGGGGCTCCGGAGAGGGGAATCCATCGCCATCATCATCATCATCAACCATCCTCCATCACCAATTTCATGATGCGCACCGCTGTGCATGAGTAATTTCATCGTAGGCCTGCTGGACGGTGATGGGTTGGATGAGATTTATCATGTAATCAAGTTAGTTTTGTTAGGGTTTGATCCCTAGTATCCACTATGTTCTGAGATTGATGTTGCTATGACTTTGCTATGCTTAATGCTTGTCACTAGGGCCCGAGTGCCATGATTTCAGATCTGAACCTATTATGTTTTCATCAATATATGAGAGTTCTTGATCCTATCTTGCAAGTCTATAGTCACCTAGTATGTGTTATGATCCGGCAACCCCGAAGTGACAATAGTCAAGACCACTCCCGGTGATGACCGTAGTTTGAGGAGTTCATGTATTCACTATGTGTTAATGCTCTGGTCCGGTGCTCTATTAAAAGGAGGCCTTAATATCCCTTAGTTTCTGCTAGGACCCCGCTGCCACGGGAGGGTAGGACAAAATATGTCATGCAAGTTCTTTTCCATAAGCACGTATGACTATATTCGGAATACATGCCTACATTACATTGATGAATTGGAGCTAGTTCTGTGTCACCCTAGGTTATGACTGTTACATGATCGATCGCATCCGGCATAATTCTCTATCACCGATCCATTGCCTACGAGCTTTCCATATATTGTTCTTAGCTTATTTACTTTTCCGTTGCTATTATTATCATCACTACAAAACACCAAAAATATTACCTTTGCTACCGTTACCTTTTGCCACCGTTACCACTACTATCATATTACTTTTCTACTAAACACTTTGTTGCAGATATTAAGTTTCCAGGTGTGGTTGAATTGACAACTCAGCTGCTAATACTTGAGAATATTCTTTGGCTCCCCTTGTGTCGAATCAATAAATTTGGGTTGAATACTCTACCCTCGAAAACTATTGCGATCCTCTATACTTGTGGGTTATCAAGACTATTTTCTGGCGCCGTTGCCGGGGAGCATAGCTCTATTCTTTGAGTCACTTGGGATTTATATCTGCTTATCATTATGAAGAACTTGAAAGACGCTAAAACAAAAATTTATCCCTCAACTACGAGGGGAGGTAAGGAACTGCCATCTAGCTCTGCACTTGATTCACCTTCTGTTTTGAGTAAGCTTGCGACACCTATACCTGCTTTCGCTATTAATTCTGATATGTCGCATGTTATTGATGATGCCACTTCTGCTATGCATGATACTTATGACAAAACTACTTCTATGCTTGATACTACTGTGCCACTTGGTGAATTTCTTGATGAACAACTTGCTAGGGCTAGAGAGAATGAAATTATTGAAACTGATAATGTTGATGAAAGTGATGATGAAGATTCTCCCCTGGATATGAATTACCTGTTGTGCCTGAGGGCTATGTTATGGATGAAGAAACTGCTAGAGATTTTCTTGCTTGCAATGATAGGAGTGATCTTAAGAAATTATTAGCTAAGCTGAAACAAAAAACTTTGAATGCTAGAATGAAATATGATCCTGCATATGCTACTTCACCTATCTTTGTTACTGATAAGGACTATGATTTCTCTATTGATCCTGAGATAATTACTTTGGTTGAATCTGATCCTTTCTATGGCTATGAATCTGGAACTGTTGTGGCACATCTTACTAAATTAAATGATATAGCCACCATGTTCACTAATGATGAGAAATCTTGCTACTATTATATCCTTAAGATATTTCCGTTCTCATTAAAGGGTGATGCTAAGATATGGTTTAATTCTCTTGATCCTGGTTGTGTGCGTAGTCCCCAGGATATGATTTATTACTTCTCTACTAAATATTTCCCCGCTCATAAGAAACAAGCTGCCTTAAGGGAAATATATAATTTTTTGCAAATTGAAGAAGAGAGTCTCCCACAAGCTTGGGGGAGGCTTCTCCAATTACATGCTTTGCCTGATCATCCTCTTAAGAAAAATGAAATACTTGATATCTTTTATAATGGACTAACCGATGCTTCCAGAGACCACCTGGATAGTTGTGTTGGTTGTGTTTTCAGGGAAAGAACACCAGATGAAGCTGAAATTTTATTGAATAATATGTTGACTAATGAAAATAATTGGACACTTCCTGATCCAATTCCTGATCCAGTTCCTGAACCAACTCCGAAGAAAAGAGGTATTCTATTTCTCAGTCCTGAAGATATGCAAGAGGCAAAGAAATCTATGAAGGAAAAAGGTATTAAAGCTGAAGATGTTAAGAGTTTACCTCCTATTGAAGAAATACATGGTCTTAATTTACCGCCTGTTGAAGAAATATATGGTCTTGATAACCCGACACAGGTAGTAAAGGTAAATCTCTCTATAGATATGATAAAGCTGAAATCCCATTTACTAAGTTTGCTAGCCCATGCTTGGATGAGTTTGATGACTTTATGGTTAAACAAGAAAACTTCAATGCTTATATTGGTAGAGAATTAAAACACAATGTTGATATGCTTGAACACTTGGGTGATTATATGGCTAATGTTAAAGGTGAACTTAAACTTATTAGTAAACATACTTCTATGGTTACCACTCAAGTAGAACAAGTACTTAAAGCTCAGAATGATTTGCTCAATGAATTAAATAGTAAGAAAAATGATAATGTTGTTAGAGTTATGACTAGAGGTGGTAAAATGACTCAGGAAACTTTGTATCCTGAGGGCCATCCTAAGAGAATTGAGCAAGATTCTCAAAGAACTAATACTGATGCACCTAGTCCTTCTAAAAGGAAGAAAATGAAAAATGATAGGACTTTGCATGCTTCTAGTGAACCTGTTATTGACACACCTGAGAATCCTAATGATATCTCTATTTCTGATGCTGAAACACAATCTGGTAATGAACATGAACCTAGTAATAATGTTAATGATGATGTTCATGTTGATGATCAACCTAGCGATGATAATGATGTAGATATTGAACCTACTGTTGATCTTGAAAACCACAATCAAAGAATCAACTTTATGATAAGAGAGACTTTGTTGCTAGGAAGCACGGTAAATGTAACGACCCAGATTTGGCAAAATCCAAGTCTCTGTGCTTACTGTGCTATCCCTGAATCATAGCTAGCACACACAGTAACAAGAATGAATATCAATAAAACATACATCATGTTACTACAACGATACATCCAGAATAAAACAAAAACATACCATTGGCACAGCTCAATGCTGGCACATAATACAGCAGAATTATACGTAGTCGCTAAGTCAGGGCTCCATCAACGCCACTGGGCTCGTTGAGTGTAGACCGTAACCTAATGTCTCTTAATCTGTAGAGATCTGCACATGACAGGGGCAGGTGAGTACGTGGAATGTACTCGCAAGTTGCAAAGAAAAGTTTAACAAGATATATATGCAGGGTAAGTATTGGTGGAGGTTTCATTTGCATAAAGCCAATTTTCTCCTATACTAAATTTTGTAAACTTCTTTTGAAATAGAAATAGTTTTTAGTAAAAAAATAAATAAATAGGAGTGAGACACTTGGATATACGCACCAGTGCTCATTCTCCAAAACGGTTTAAATCACACATAGGTTTGAAGTGAAACACATTCCCTGTGCTCAATCCTCAACCTGTTCCCTTAAATCAGAGTTTTAGAAAAGAGAGGGGAGATTCTTCTTCGGTCCAAGTCTTCAGTTGCTCAAAATTGCCCGTAACCGGGGGCACGACTAATCGATTAGGTTTAACCTTCTGCAGAGGTCGTACACATTCCCCACATGACACAACCAACCTTGTCTATCGTTACACACTTGGGTGCACGACTAGGAGGAGATTGTGATGAAGCCTTTCCATAACAGCCCCCTATACCACCAAGCCGCCCGCAACTTCGGCACGAAAGCCTCTCTCCGATGGCGGTCCTTTGGTAGGGTTTCCCGTTAGTACTAAGCTAAGCCAGAGCCCATAGTAGCATGTGGTTGTACTGGAAGCTACATCAAACTGTACTTGGAAGATCTCAGTCCCTTGGATGGCGGTCCCCACCAAAAACCTGTGTGCAAGACCCCACTCGGGCGCATTCACTGCAAGACCCCGATGGGCGCAATCACTTGTAGACGCTCCCGTCAATACCATTCCGCCCAGGGAGTAGAAGTAAAATAGTATATAGTTTTTCTTTCAAAAGTTTTCCCAAAACATTGCCCACAGGAGGGCAGGTTTAGTCGTTTAAAACTTGTTTGATTCCCAACCCTTTTCTTTCTAAGCATAGCTAAAGTTCCTATGGCTTTAGCTAGCAATAATACTTTGCAAAACTTTTTAATAAAATATGCATAATAATAAAATTTAAAGAGATATGCATAATATAAAAATATAGGTGAAAGCATGATCAATTTTGCAACTTGCCTGTGTCTTGAAGTTGATTCTCTATTTGTTACCGTCACTCCTTCACTTTACGATATATCTATCGATAAAACAAAATACTTCAATCCACACAATCCAAATTTAGATCCAAATGAAAGATTCAAATTGACAATAAATACATTCGTAGGATAATTAGCATGACGTGGCTATGGTTTGAGATAGAATCAAGTTTGGTCTTAACCGAGACATGACATAGTCATATTCTACGGTTGGATTCAAGTGATACTAAGTGAAGATCATGGTTCGATATAAAAGATGGGTCATGAGACAATTCCTACAACAAATTCTATCACGAGACTATTCGGAATATTTGACTTGGTTAAACGGAAGTGGGTATGGCATACGTTTCAAGATAAAGAATTAAATTCTTAATCTTGTAAGTCCAATTTTTTGTGGTGATATCAAATGATCAGAGAGGTTCCATAGGGATCTAAGAGATTTAACCTATAGTCACATTTTATTTTAACGAAGTTATTAAACGATGATCAAACTAAGGTGTTGAGGTTAAAACATCAACTAATCATTGCTAAAGAATAATTCAATGAGATCTAATAGAAAGGTGAGGTCCTAAGGACCAACTTTCTTATATAAATCATTTCCATATGTTTTACAAAATAAAAGATATAGCAAAATTACTCAAATACACTTTATAAATTTGAATCAAAATTTAAATTACTAAAGTTGAAATATTTTAAGTCCATAATAAACTAGATGTTTCAAGGAATCCGGGGATATAAAGTTTCTCAAATTCGGACATACGGTTTGAGAGATATGATTTTTTGAACTTTGGGTATTTTCTAGAAATGCTATACGAGAATTACATGGAGCTGCCACGTGTCAAATTTTAATGGTTGATACCTCTTCGTTTTAAAGAAAAATAAAAGAGAGGAGTGATTGCTGCTTACGGGGATAGATGGCCGGCGATGTTACGCAACAGCGGCGGCTCGGGTTCGTGGGACTCCGGCAGTCTCCGATGACAAAGGCAAGGTGGCCGGCGTAGAGGAGGCCGAGGCGAGCTCGAGGATATCCACGGAAAGCTCGGACCTGACCTCGGGCGACCGTGAGGTCTCGCCGGAGTTGGGCTGAGCTCCAGTGGATGCGGGTGTCGAAAAACAGCACACTTTGGCTGTACAAACGGGCAAGATAAAGTTCAATAAGATGTGCATAGAATTTAGGGAGATAAAGGTTCAGGATTTGGGGCATGAGGTACCTCGGGTCGTCATACTTGGATGTTCTTGTCGGATTCCGGCGAGCAATTGCCCACAGGAGGGATTGAATTAGAGAGGGATTTTGAGGGTGACGGTGTAGGGGTGTGGGGTGTATCCAGGGATGGTATTTATAGGTGCGAGGGGAGTCCATACGAAGAGATCCACGACGACCTTAGTGTGGCCATTAATGGCTGTTTGTGGATATACGTTTCTTGGATCCATTCGACGAGTTAAAGCAGTAACGTTGAGTTTTGATTCCCTGAATTGATTCATAATAATGTCCTCCGCATTTTTCGTGTAGACGCCGAAGTGAAGCGGGCAAGGATGTGAATGGGAGAAGGAGATAAAGTGGTGACTCCATGGCTGTTTCTTGCCTCTGTACGTGTTCTCGTGGTGAACGTACAGTAGGGAGGAAGAAGAAGGCCAGGATGGGCCTTAGTGGGAATTAAGCCCAACAAGGAAAGGAGAAGAAAAAGAAACTAGAGCAGAGGTGGGCTGCGCTAGAAGAAGTTGGCCTGGGCGCGTGTGAGAGAAAGTAGATGGGCCAAGCCTAGTAAGAGTTAGTATTAGGACTTATAATAATTTCTTATTAAAGTGACCGAAAAGTTTTGTAAAAAACAATGTGTACATTAATATCAATATTATTTAGAGTCCACGAAAAATAGTTTTCAGAATTTAATAAAGAAATTTTATTTTTGTCTAGTTTTACTATTAATGCTACATGGACATAATTGAATTACTCAAAAATCAAATTTGAGTTTCACAAATTCAAAAAAAGGATAATTGTGCCATATTAAATATTTCCAAATATATTTTGGAGAAGTCACATTATCTCCTCTTATTAAATTTATTGGAAATATTTATATGGCATTAAAATTCCAAATGAGATCCAAGTTCAAACAAAACTCCAAAATTCAAAGAACATCAAATGAAATTTTCATCCACCACATTTGAGAAAGTCATTTTATTCTCACTCCATAGTATTGAATATGGTTTCCAAATATTTCGTAGGTGTCCAAAAGAAAAGCAATTGGGTGAAATATTTGAAACAAGAATCAAAAGGTTTTAGTTTCCCATGAAAATCATAGCAATTCACTCAATAATATCTTATTATTAACATTCCAAAATTTGGAAAATTTTGGGATGTTACAAACTACCACCCTTAAAAGAAATCTCGTCCTCGAGATTTGCAGGGGCTAGCAAGAAATAGGTTAGGGTTTGGGTTCCTTGGGTTACTTCCCCGGGATTTGGTCATAGCAGCTGCAGGTTTTTGGTTTAGGGTTCCTTTGATTCAAAGGATTTGCATAGGAATTTTGGAGGATTAGAATCCTTAGGAATTTTTCCTATATTGGTTGTTTGATTCATAGGATTGAATCCTATAGGATTTTTTCCTAAGGAATTTTTTGTACTACTTCCCATAGGATTTCTAGCATCCAGTCAAACCTCTTTGAAAGAATACTTCGTTTTTCCTATGATGCAATCAAACAACCTAAACTCCTTGAGATGAGCATGACATTTCAATCCTATGCTTTCCCTATTCCCATGTTTTTACAATCCTGCAAATCAAAGAGGCCCTTATCCTTTTCGCTACTTGTCCTGAGGGAACATCTTCTGTTATATATAAGTCTTGCCTTCTAGTTAACATTCCTGTGTCTGGGACTCTTGGCACCATTCTTGAGTCCTCACCGATTTGTCGTATGACCCAATTATCATTCCAGGGTGTTCGAAAACTACCACCCTCAAAAACAAACTTGTGGGGGTTCCATAATTTATTAATTCCATGATGGTTCTTCCTCGAGTTTCTGTGGTTTAGAACTGGGCTTTCCTCAAAAGAAAAGGTCTTTCTCATAATCCATAGACACCAAAACTACTACCGAGACTCTCATGGTGGTCGAAAGCTTCTGATAGAACTCCTTCATGTTCCTTCCTTACCATACCATCTACGTTAGGCATGAGAGCCTATCTATAAGGGTAATACGTCTTACCATTCTATGGTTTTAGGCTTGCGCAACGACACTCTTCTTAGGATTCAAGTCTCTCCGGTTTACCAATCACACATAGGAAAGTATATAATAAGAGTCTTCGGTATGAGGGCCAATCCATCCCGTACTCAAATCATTACTTCATATGTAGACAGGTGAACCGCGTGTTCTAACACTCGGTCTTCCTCACTCCTCTTAAAGAGGTCTTCACCTGCAAACCTAGTAAAACATGTTTGGGTGATGTTGACTATACAGTCGTGTTATAACTTACATCCGAGAAATAGCAGAACTTTTGTGTGCCAGAGTTGCATTCTCCTTATAATAGATTCCTTATTACATCCTTTAACCTCTTGTACAACTTCGAGTTCAAAATAGATTATTACAAGTGCTGCCATCCACATGGATTGGTATGGTCAAGCGTGTAAATCCAACATTATTCCTTATTCCTTCGTAAGAAGTTTAGTCCAGCTGAAAACGTGCGATGTAGTCCTTGAACTCTTTAATCCTATGCTCCTTCACGGCAGCCATGAACTTCATGTCCATCAGTTCAGCATATACTTCCCACAAATACTCTTGGGCATGACGGAGTCTGGCTTCAAGGATTTCCCCAATCTGACGTATGGCTTCCATGGCAGCTTCATGAACAGAGTCGAAGAAGGTGGTTCGAGGTACTCGGGAAATGAAAAAGTATTGCCCAGTAGTATTTGGACAAACTCCTTTTTCACGGAAGAGGTGTACTTCCACGTACCAAAGTTCCACTCCATTTTCAATGAAAGGATAACCCTTGTAGACAACATCTCCTTCAAGGTGAATATGTCCCATCATATCCTTCAAGATCTTTGGAAAATCATGGTCACTAGTTAAAGTCATGATCATTTCTGGGCCCTTGTGGAATGACTCGTAAAGGGTTGCCATCTGCAGGTGAAAGGAAAGGTAGAGTTCAAAAAAACAAGGTATGTATCTCCTTCGAAGAAATGTGGTTGTTTCCATGAGGAAACGTTTAGTGGTTGCTTCGTCTATGGTTTAAGGTTTTGGTCTAGGTGAGATAGAGCTTAGGAAGGAAAAGAGATGGACACACACACACGCCACAATCAACAACCAACTCATATCTCAATGTTCTTAGCGTTTATAATAGGCTCGTTTACTACGGTTTCATCCTGAAGTCTTCAATCCTTCAGTTCTTGGAAGTCTTCAGTGTGTGATGCTTCACCCGTTTGAAGGTATCCTACTAATCATCTGTAACTTGCACCTCTCAAGGTTGAATTAAATAGTACATACCTACGGAATTCGTATCCTAATAACGCAAGATTTTAAATCATACAACTCAAATGACAACAACATCAAATCAATGGCGAAGAACTCCAACAAAACTCCAAATTCACTCATAGATTTCAAACAAACAATTCCTATGGTACCTTCATCCACATGAGTTGGCATAGTCGGGCACACTAATCGCACTCTTTCGTTTATTTTACGACTCTCATGGTGGGCTTGGATTCAAGTAGGATATTCCTTTATGGTGGTAATCTTCACAACCATCTTGGTCTTGAGTGTCTTCAGTCCTTCTTTAACTTCTTGGATGTAAACCAGTATTGGAGACGCCTTTGTTTTACCATCATTTCCATGAAATAACCTTTCCATGATGTAAACTTCAGTTTCAAGGTCATTGGAGTCTGAGGTTGCCATCTAAGTTTTTGAAAGAAGGCGAGAACTTAGTAAAGAAAACAAGAGGATACGAGAATGCTATTATTACTACTGAAAATATAAGTTGTTCATATCAAGTTCTTCCTATTTCTAAGGCATTTCTAGGGTCACGTCCTACAGTCAACGTATGCTCTGATACCATTTTGTAACGACCCCGATTTGGCAAAATCCAAGTCTTTGTGCTTACTGTGCTATCCCTGAATCATAGCTAGCACACACAGTAACAAGAATGAATATCAATAAAACATACATCATGTTACTACAACAATACATCCAGAATAAAACAAAAACATACCATTGGCACAGATCAATGCTGGCACATAATACAGCGGAATTATACGTAGTCGCTAAGTCAGGGCTCCATCAACGCCACTGGGCTCATTGAGTGTAGACCGTAACCTAATGTCTCTTAATCTGTAGAGATCTGCACATGACAGGTGCAGGTGAGTACGTGGAATGTACTCGCAAGTTGCAAAAAAAAGTTTAACAAGATATATATGCAGGGTAAGTATTGGTGGAGGTTTCATTTGGCCAATTTTATCCTATACTAAATTTTGTAAAGTTCTTTTGAAATAGAAATAGTTTTTAGTAAAATAAATAAATAAATAGGAGTGAGACACTTGGATATACGCACCAGTGCTCATTCTCCAAAACAGTTTAAATCACACATAGGTTTGAAGTGAAACACATTCCCTGTGCTCAATCCTCAACCTATTCCCTTAAATCAGAGTTTTAGAAAAGAGAGGGGATATTCTTCTTCAGTCCAAGTCTTCAGTTGCTCAAAATTGCCCGTAACCGGGGGCACGACTAATCGATTAGGTTTAACCTTCTGCAGAGGTCGTACACGTTCCCCACATGACACAACCAACCTTGTCTATCATTACACACTTGGGTGCACGACTAGGAGGAGGTTGTGACGAAGCCTTTCCGTAACAGCCCCCTATACCACCAAGCCGCCCGCAACTTCGGCACGAAAGCTTCTCTCCGATGGCGGTCCTGGGGTAGGGTTTCCCGTTAGTACTAAGCTAAGCCAGAGCCCATAGTAGCATGTTGTTGTATTGGAAGCTACATCAAACTGTACTTGGAAGATCTCAGTCCCTTGGATGGCGGTCCCCACCAAAAACCAGTGTGCAAGACCCCAGTCGGGTGCATTCACTGCAAGACCCCGATGGGCGCAATTACTTGTAGACGCTCCCGTCAATACCATTCCACCCAGGGAGTAGAAGTAGAATAGTATATAGTTTTTCTTTCAAAAGTTTTCCCAAAACGTTGCCCCAAAGGAGGGCAGGTTTAGTTGTTTAAAACTTGTTTGATTCCCAACCCTTTTCTTTGTAAGCATAGCTAAAGTTCCTATGGCTTTAACTAGCAATAATACTTTGCAAAACTTTTTAATAAAACATGCATAATAATAAAATTTAAAGAGATATGCATAATATAAAAATATAGGTGAAAGCATGATCAATTTTGCAACTTTCCTGTGTCTTGAAGTTGATTCTCTATCCGTTACCGTCACTCCTTCACTTTACGATATATCTATCGATAAAACAAAATACTTCAATCCACACAATCCAAATGAAGATCCAAATGAAAGATTCAAATTGACAATAAATACATTCGTAGGATAATTAGCATGACGTGGCTATGGTTTGAGATAGAATCAAGTTTGGTCTTAACCGAGACATGACATAGTCATATTCTACGGTTGGATTCAAGTGATACTAAGTTAAGATCATGGTTCGATATAAAAGATGGGTCGTGAGACAATTCCTACAACAAATTCTATCACGAGACTATTCGGAATATTTGACTTGGTTAAACGGAAGTGGGTATGGCATACGTTTCAAGATAAAGAATTAAATTCTTAATCTTGTAACTCCAATTTTTTGTGGTGATATCAAATGATCAGAGAGGTTCCATAGGGATCTAAGAGATTTAACCTATAGTCACATTTTATTTTAACGAAGTTATTAAACGATGATCAAAGAAGATCAAACTAAGGTGTTGAGGTTAAAACATCAACTAATCATTGCTAAAGAATAATTCGATGAGATCTAATAGAAAGGTGAGGTCCTAAGGACCAACTTTCTTATATAAAACATTTTCATATGTTTTACAAAATAAAAGATATAACAAAACTACTCAAATACACTTTCTAAATTTGAATCAAAATTTAAATTACCAAAGTTGAAATACTTTAAGTCCATAATAAACTAGATGTTTCAAGGAATCCGGGGATATAAAGTTTGTCGAATTCGGACATACGGTTTGAGAGATACGATTTTTCGAACTTTGGGTATTTTCTGGAAATGCTATACGAGAATTACATGGAGCTGCCACGTGTCAAATTTGAATGGCTGATACCTCTTCGTTTTAAAGAAAAATAAAAGAGAGGAGTGATTGCTGCTTACGGGGATAGATGGCCGGCGATGTTACGCAACAGCGGCGGCTCGGGTTCGTGGGACTCCGGCAGTCTCCGATGACAAAGGCAAGGTGGACGGCGGAGAGGAGGCCGAGGCGAGCTCGAGGATATCCACGGAAGGCTCGGACCTGACCTCGGGCGACCGTGAGGTCTCGCCGGAGTTGGGCTGAGCTCCAGTGGATGCGGGTGTCGAAAAACAGCGCACTCTGGCTGTACAAACGGGCAAGATAAAGTTAAATAAGATGTGCATAGAATTTAGGGAGATAAAGGTTAAAGATTTGGGGCATGAGGTACCTCGGGCGCGACGGAATCGTCGTCAGACTTGGATGTTCTTGTCGGATTCCGGCGAGCAATTGCCCACAAGAGGGATCGAATTAGAGAGGGATTTTGAGGGTGACGGTGTAGGGGTGTGGGGTGTATCCAGGGATGGTATTTATAGGTGCGAGGGGAGTCCATACGAAGAGATCCACGATGACCTTAGTGTGGCCATTAATGGTTGTTCGTGCATATACGTTTCTTGGATCCATTCGACGAGTTAAAGCAGTAACGTTGAGTTTTGATTCCCTGAATTGATTCATAATAATGTCCTCCGCATTTTTCGTGTAGACACCGAAGTGAAACGGGCAAGGATGTGAATGGGAGAAGGAGATAAAGTGGTGACTCCATGGCTGTTTCTTGCCTCTGTATGTGTTCTCGTGGTGAACATACAGTAGGGAGGAAGAAGAAGTCCAGGATGGGCCTTAGTGGGAATTAAGCCCAACAGGAAAAGGAGAAGAAAAAGAAACTAGAGCAGAGGTGGGTTGCGCTAGAAGAAGTTGGCCCGGGCGCGTGTGAGAGGAAGTACATGGGCCAAGCCTAGTAAGAGTTAGTATTAGGACTTATAATAATTTCTTATTAAAGTGACCGAAAAGTTTTGTAAAAAAACAATGTGTACATTAATATATATATTATTTAGAGTCCACGAAAAATAGTTTTCAGAATTTAATAAAGAAATTTTATTTTTGTCTAGTTTTACTATTAATGCTACATGGACATAATTGAATTACTCAAAAATCAAATTTGAGTTTCACAAATTCACAAAAAGGATAATTGTGCCATATTAAATATTTCCAAATATATTTTGGAGAAGTCACATTATCTCCTCTCGTAAAATTTATTGGAAATATTTATATGGCATTAAAATTCCAAATGAGATCCAAGTTCAAACAAAACTCCAAAATTCAAAGAACATCAAATGAAATTTTCATCCACCACATTTGAGAAAGTCATTTTATTCTCACTCCATAGTATTGAATATGGTTACAAAATATTTCGTAGGTGTCCAAAAGAAAAGCAATTGGGTGAAATATTTGAAACAAGAATCAAAAGGTTTTAATTTCCCATGAAAATCATAGCAATTCACTCAATAATATCTTATTATTAACATTCCAAAATTTGGAAAATTTTGGGATGTTACAGTAAAGAAAGAGAACCACGGGTTCAGAAACCCATGCCTTTTCCTCCTAAACCATCCAAGAAAAAGGATGATGTGAATTTTGAGCGCTTTGCTGAAATGATTAGAGCTATCTTCTTGCGTATGGGTTTGACTGATATGCTCAAAATGAATCCTTATGCTAAGTATATGAAAGAAATTGTTACAAATAAAAGTAAGATACGGGAAGCTGAAATTTCCACCATGCTTGCTAATTATACTTTTAAGGGTGGAATACCAAAGAAACTTGGAGATCCAGGAGTACCAACTATACCATGCTCCATTAAAAGAAACTATGTTAAAACTGCTTTATGTGATCTTGGAGCCGGTGTTAGTGTTATGCCTCTCTCTTTATATCGTAGACTTGATTTGAATAAGTTGACACCTACTGAAATATCTTTGCAAATGGCTGATAAATCAACTACTACACCTGTCGGTATTTGTGAGGATGTGCCTGTTGTGGTTGCAAACGTTACTATTTTAACGGACTTTGTTATTCTTGATATTCCCGAGGACGATAGTATGTCTATTATTCTTGGAAGACCCTTTTTGAATACTGCAGGGGATGTTATTGATTGCACCAAAGGCAATGTCACTTTTCATGTTAATGGCAATGAGCATACGGTACACTTTCCGAGGAAACAACCTCAAGTTCATAGTATAAACTCTATTGGAAAAATTCCATCGATTATTTTTGGCGGTTTTGAATTTCCTCTTCCTACTATCAAGAAGAAATATGATATTCTTATTGTTGGGGATGTGCATATCCCCTTTGAAGTAACCTAGTGTTATTTGAAAATTCTCTGGTTCCATGTTATTCGGAATGAGTTTGTTAACAAGACCTGATCAACCTTGTTAGTGGATTCCTTTTGATGAGCATGAGATGGATGAATTTAGAAAACGCAACTCTCTGTACTCTCTTTTTACTTTCTGTTATTTATATTAAATAAAGAAAAAATAGTAATTTATGTCTGCTTTCTGAATTATCAATGCAATTAAAAAATACCCCAAATGTCGGCGTTCTGGGAACGGGGGTCCCCAGACTTGCCTGCCTGCGGCCTGCGGCGTGGCTCAAAGGGGGGCCCAACACGGCCCATCTTCACCAACACAAACCCAAGACCCTCACGAGGGGCCAAGCCTCGCGGGGCGGACGACGCGGAGCTTCCTCAGGCACGGTCTCATCAGGCTGGCTCACGAGGAGGCGGAGAAATCAAGGCGGGGTGCCTCACAAGGTGCCCGTGACGCAAGCCATGACGACTTAGGGCGCCAGGCGGGTGCCAGCCCGCGCAACGTCCTCCTTTCCTCTTTGGTGCAAAGGGGGCAAGCGCAGCCGTGGAGTACCGAGGCATCAGGCAAAGGTTGCCATTTCGGTGCAACGAGACCAAGACCAGGAGGACTACGAGACGGAGGTCACCGTGGAGCCCAAGACGGCGTCATCACCAGAGCTTTGCGCAGGCGAAGACTACTTTTGTCAGGATAGCTGATACTTGTTGTCCCTCTTCAAATTAGCCCGCCAATGTTGGCTCCCTTCCCGCTCGATATTTGGGAAGAGGACCAGGGCCTCTATAAATAGGACCAACCACCCACATAGCAAGGGGTGGGGGTTCGGTCGGTTAGAGGAAGCAGAGAAAGAGAGAGAGAGAGAGAAAGGTGACTGAACTCCTCCGAGCAGTTCATCGCCCTAGTCAAGAACAGTCCCTCGCGAGGCTGTTCTTCCTTGTATTGTTCATCATCATCAGCCCAAGAGGCAATCCACCGCACCACACACTGGAGTAGGGTATTACACCACAACGGTGGCCCGAACCAGTATAAACCCTGCGTCTCTTGTGTTGTTCTTTCCGTAGTTTTAGATCCTAGCATGGCGGAGGGGTGCAGGTAGGTAGGAGGCGAAATCTCCGCGCGCACCCTAGTGTTCGAACCTCAAGGGTCTGCCGGAACCCGAAATCCGACATTTGGCGCGCCAGGTAGGGGTGCGCCGGAATTCGTCTTCCACCACCCCGTTCTCCTCCGACCATCTCGCCCATGTCTGATGCTCGCCGGGCCCGCGCCGAGCGCCGGGCCACACTCGCTTCCCGCGTCGCCCAGACGGCCCCTGTCGGCAGGCATCCACGCCGTTCCCCGTCACCTGCCGTCAACGCCGCCACTGGCCCGGCGGGGGACGAGCAGCAAGCATCGTCCCAGCATCCGTCCGTGCGGCAAGACGGCCGCACCGCAACTCCCTCGCTCGCCTCGGCTGGATCTTCGTCCCGCGCGCTTCGCGCGCCCATGGAGGCTCGGGCCGCGCTCATCATGGCAAACGAGCTCCTGCGCTACCGTCCTGTCGACGACGTCTACGAAGAATGGCTCGACCGTGTCGCCGAGCTCGTCCGCGCCGCAGGGGGCTCTCCTGCGCCGTCCGTTCCGCTGCACCGCACCCTGCCCCGCGCGGGCGATGAGGCTCCGGCGGCGCCTCGGCCGCCTCCTCCTTAAGAAGACGCCATGGATCCAAGGCGCGTGGCCCCTGGGCGGTACCCGCTCCGTCAGGCGCCAGCGCGGCAAGAACAGAGCTGCCAAGAAGTCCCTCGCCCGCCAGAAGCTGCCCGGGCGCTCCCTGCTCCAGCACGTCGCGACCATCCTCCTGCTCCAGCGCGTGGGGACATGCAAGACCAAGCTCCCCGTCACCCAAGGCCTCCCGTGGCCACAGCAGGCTGCCGCGCCTTCACCACCGAACTACGCAGCGTCGCATGGCCCGGCAAGTTCAAGCCAGACTTGCCTCCTCGCTACGACGGCACGGCTGACCCTGCAGAGTTCCTCCAGCTCTACGAGCTGGGCATCGAAGCTGCCAACGGAGATGAGAAGGTCATGGCGAACTGGTTCCCCATGGCACTCAAGGACGGGGCCCGCACCTGGCTCCTGAACCTGGCTCCAGGCACAATCTCCTCCTGCGACGAGATGCACACCCGCTTCATCGCCAACTTCCAAGGCACTCGCGACCGGCCACCCGCCGTGAGCGACATGCGCCGCATCAAGCAACAACCCGGGGAGACCCTGCAGAAGTACATCCAGCGCTTCAACAACGCACGCCTCAAGATTCCTAAGGTGACTGAGGAGGCCATCATCTCGGCCTTCTCCGACGGCATGCGCGACGTCAATATGAAGGAGGAGCTGGCGATGCATGAAGACCTATGCACTTTCTTGGAGCTGTTCAACTTGGCGAACAAGTGCGCTAGGGCTGAGGAAGGGCGTCTCTCCCTCCTCGAGCTGCCTGCCGCAGACCCAGAGGAGAAGAAGCTCAAGGCCAAGGATGTGAAGCGCAAGGGGGCTGTCGTGCTCGCGGCAGAACCAAACACCAAGCGGGGCAGAGATCAGCCCGAACCTTCCAAGGGCAGCCGGTACTATGTGTACCACGACCTCCACACCCACAACACCAACGAATGTCAAGAACTCCGAGCCGTGCGTGAAGGAAGGATCGGCCGACGCCCCGACCGCGGTGACCGGGGCTACGGTCGAGGAGGAGGAAGGAACGCAGGACGCTGGGAAGACCGTGGCCCGCGCCAAGGGTGGCGCGACCAACCTCGTGAGGATCGCTGGCAAGACCCGCCTCGCGAGAGAGGATGGAGGGATCAACCTCGCGAGGGAGACTGGAGGGATCAGCCTCGTGAGGATCGCCCGCAAGGCAACGCAGGCCTCCCACCGCTGTCGCCACAGCCAAGGAGAAACGAGGACCGCCACCAGGACAAGGAGGCTGGGGGCTTCCAGGAGCCGCGCGCGATCGCCTGCATCCTGGGCAGGGCTCAAGCCCCAGCCTCTCAACGCATCTTCAAGCAGTTCGCCCACGAAGTGAATGCAGTCCTCCCAAGGCTCGAAGCCACGCGCCCCCTCAGGTGGTCGGCATGCGCCATCACGTTCAGCTCAGCAGATCAGCTCAAGTGTGCGGCTACAGCCGGAGTCCTCCCGATGCTTTGTTCCCCAATCATCAGCAACATGGTGGTCACCAAGACCCTCATCGATGGAGGGGCAGGGCTCAACGTCCTGTCCGTGGAGACGTTCAATAACCTCCAAGTGCCCTACAGCCAGCTTCAGCCAACCAAGCCTTTCTCCGGTATCACCGACGGCTCCACGGTCCCGATTGGGCAGGTCCGCCTCCCTGTCACCTTCGGGGCACGTGACAACTACCGCACCGAGCTCATCGACTTCGACGTCGCCCACATTCGCCTACCATACAACGCCATCCTTGGGTACCCAGCGCTGGCCAAGTTCATGGCCGTAACTCACCACGGCTACAACGTCCTCAAGATGCCAGGAAGCGGCGGAGTCATCACGGTGCCGTGTGAAGAGAAGGACGCGGTGTGTTCCCTCACGGTGCCGTGTGAAGAGAAGGACGCAGTGTGTTCCCTGGAACGAGCCTTTCAGGCCGCATCACTGGAAGACCCGAATCGCGGAAGCAGGGGGCTTCCCGAGGCCGCCCCTAAGAAGAAGAAGACATCGTCCGACCCGGCCCCTTAGGAGGCAGGCCCCTCTGGCCCGCGCCTGCCCAGGGGGAACCTCCCTCCATCGCATAGGAAAGCGCGCCCGGCACCCTCCTTAGGCAGGGCTCGGGGGCTCTCCCCTGGAGGGCCACCGACCTGGCTAGGGTCACGAGGGAGGCGCTTGGGCACCACTTGGAGGCGTGTTTTGAAGCATGTTTCCCTCGAGAAGGAGCAAGGCGAGGAGATCCAGACCCTCAGGAGTTCGTCAGCAAGGCCATTCAGGAGCTACAGGAGTCAAGAGTCATGAGAGGCGGCCGTCGCCTACCAGCAGTGGCCCCTCATCCAGGAGAGGATGGCGAGCTGCGCGTCTGCATTGATGTACCAGGGCTCAACCAAGTCGCCTCCCTGGAGCGCCTCTGGCCCTCGCGAGTGGGCGCTGCGGAGGTCCACCCCACAGCTACACTCGCACGCCTTACGGTTTGCCGAGCGTGGCTGACATGTACCGGCGCCTCATGAGGGGCATCGCGGAGGCACGAGAGGCCAGGCGTTCCGCAGCCCTGGCAGAGATGGTGATGGCCCGCGAGGAGCCGCCAGCGCCTCCGGAGCCTCCCGAGGCCCCGGGGCCTGGGGGCTCATGAGGATCGGCTTCCGCAGCCCACCGAGTCTGCTACACCAACACCCCTTCATCTTCAGCGTCATCAGGTGACATCTTTCGAGTTTTACTTCTAACTGGGAGCGCCCCCAGGGCTGCATTATTCCCAGGCCGCGTGGGTCCGTCCCTGCGGCGTGTATCCCTTTTATTCCATGCTGTCAGCTTACCTTGTTGGGGGCGCCCCTCAGGCCGCATGATCCCAAGCCACTCGAGCCAGGCCCAGTGGCATGTATCCCATTTGCATTTATTTCCGATTATGCGTTAAACCCACCATGCATGATTATTCGATGCCGGTCCACGGCACCTCTTCTTCTCCATGCCGACCACTTGCACGTTAAAGGGGGGGTACCTGAGCATCGCGACTCAGGGCTCTTACTGGCTCTCCAGCCCTCACCCTCTGGCCTTGTCCATGGCATCGCGACCTGGCATACCAGCGACGGCTGAGACCAGCTCGAGGGCCGGGACCCGAGGACGTAGAGTGCAGGCATCTAACCAAATTTGCAGGGACACACCACAAGATAAGGCCCAGTGCCAGGCGCAACCCGCCTAGAGGTAGGGCCCCCCGAGTCCCGCGCTGGCTCACGGGTGCCCAGATACACCTCGCCAGGCCCTACCGTGCCAGCCACGTGTCAGGGCGGGGCTGTACACGCCCCGGGGGCTCCTCCCGGAGGGGCCCCCCTCCCATGTACCAGTGGAAGCACCATGCTCCGCGCTGGCTGACGACACTGCCGAGGAGCGGCTATGCCCGTACACATACGATAGCACTATGCTCCGCGCTGGTGATAAACAACTGAGGGTGGCCCTCGGGCCGCATCAACCTTAGGGAGCCCAGAGCTCAGTGTCTAGCCTCATCGTAACGCCTCCCCTCGGGAGTGCCGTGCGAGGGGGCTGGGCACGGGGGCTGCGCCTGGGTTACACCCAGACGCACGCCGCCCAGCCAGGTCCCCCTGGGCCTGGTTCGTCGCGCGTCTCTCCCCGAGCGGAGCCAAGGTACGAAGGCCGTTTGAGCGTCAAGGGAGACTCCTGAGCATCGCGACTCAGGAGCCTAACTGGTCACGTAGCCCCTCACTCCGTGGCCCCGTCCTGGTTTCCGGTCGGGACCATCGCTGGGTGAGGCACGCGCGCGGCCGGGCTCTGGAGACGTAGAACGGTGGATCCACCCACATCATACCTCCCTACTTGTTGTTCGTGCGTCAAGGGGGACTCCTGAGCATCGCGACTCAAGAGCCTAACTGGTCACGTAGCCCCTCACTCCGTGGCCCCGTCCTGGTTTCCGGTCGGGACCATCGCTGGGTGAGGCACACGTGCGGTCGGGCTCTCCAGACGTAGAACGGTAGATCCACCCACATCACACCTCCCTACTTGCTGTTCGTGCGCCAAGGGGGACTCCTGAGCATCGCGACTCAGGAGCCTAACTTGTCACGTAGCCCCTCACTCCTTGGTCCCGTCCTGGTTTCCGGTCGGGACTATTGCTGGGTGAGGTACGCGCGGGGCCGGGTCTGCCGGCGTAGAACATAAGCAAGTAGGAAGGAAAAGCACAAATTCAAGGAATTCAAAAGCAAATATTACAGTCCACACTGTTATCCTAGTACCAAATGCAAGTTTAAACGCCTCCCCGAGGCATGATACATGTGCAGGAATTAAAAGCAGGACAGGAGCCATGACGGAGTCACTTGGCGGCGGGGGAGCAGCTCGGAGTGGGTTCGCCTCACGGAGCAGCGGGGCCGGCGGCGCCTTGCTCTGGCTTGGTGCTGAAGGCCCGGATCTTCCCCAGCAGAGCTTCTGCGTGACCCTTCACGGCCTCGGCAGCGGCAGCGGCACGCTCGCCGCTCACTGGCTCCAGCAGGCTGTCGAGGTCGACGTCGGGATCGCGAAGGTAGATGTGGGTGAGGACCCGCGTCAGCACTGCAGAAGACAGGACACACGCCTCAGCCTCGGCCGTGGGGCCAAGGCCAAGGGCGACATCTTCAAGAGCATGAACCAGGAAGGGAAGCAGCTTGGCGGGGCCGTCCTCGGCGCCAGCCAGCGGGCTCTCCAGGCCGCTGTTGTAAAGCGTCCTCAGCGAGGAGCGAGCCTTCGCCTCCAACTCCGTGAAGGCCGTGCGGTCCTCGGCAAGAACCAGGGCCTTGCCGTCCAGTTCGGCCTTCCTCGCCCCCAACTCCTGCTCCAGCGCGCCTAGGCGGTCGCGGCGCTTCCTGAGCTTGGCCTCCCGGCCCTCGACGGCCGCCTCGCGAGCCTTCACGCCTTCTTCTTGCTCTTGGCGAAGGCGGACCTCTTTCGCGAGCTGATCCCGCAGGCCTTGCAGCTCATCCTCCAGCGCCTTGCAGCGACCACGGACGTCGACCACCTCCCCCAGGGCTGCATCATGAGCAGCCTTCGCCTCCAGGACGGCCTGCTTCTCCTCGTAGCATGCCGTCGAGGCCTGGACCAGCGCCGCCCGAATCGAGGCGTCGGAGCGAACCCATCCTGAAGCCAGCTCCAAGCGCCCGGCCACCAAGCGGGGGTTGGTGCCAAGAAGATCCTGACGCAGTCAGTCCAGCTCAGCAACAGCATGATCCAGAACGGCAGAAGGAGTCGGAGAGACAGCGGCCGGTGGAGTAGGAGGAGAAGGCGGCAGCACAGCCGCGGCATCCTGAGGCGGAGTCTGCCGCGCCCCGACAACTATAGTTGCGGCGGCAGGCAAGAGCACCTCGGGAGCCACTTGGGCCGTGGGGGCTGAGCTCGCCCCAGCCGGCTCAGCCAGGCCTCGTGAGGACGACCGGGCAGGAGAAGCCTGTGCGTCGCGGTCACCCTCCTTCGCGGGCAGAAGCGCCGCCACGGATGGAACCACGGGAGCCCCCTTCGGCTTCTTTGCTGCGGGTGCCAGCCTATTCAAAAGGATGCGGACGTCAAGCCTCAGAAGCAGAGCAAGAGATAAAGACAAGAATCGAATGCTTATGGGTCGTCGCCAGTGAGCTCAAGCGGCCTCCGGCCAAATTTGAAGCCTGAAAGCCAGCTGGAAGGGTCAACCTCGGGAAGCTTGGAGGCGGAAGGTGCGTCTGCGGTTCGCCCCGGGGCCGGGGGAGACCCGCGTGAGATTAGCCCGGTCCTGTCCTTCTTCGGGATCAGGGGCGAGCTCCCGCCGCCCTGCCCGTCGTTGTCCTTGTCGTCGTCTTCGTCGTCATCCTCATCGTCATCGCTCGGAGAGAGGCGGAGAGCGCGGGACCTGCATCGGGGGAGGGGAGCCCTCGACTCTCCGTCAGTCGCCTCGGAGTAAGGCCCTTTTCCCCACTCCCCTCCTTCCTCCTCTTCGCTGGAGTCGCCGGAGGGCACGTCCACCGGTCCCTCGGGAGCTTCCAGGGGCACGGGCCCCTCCCCGTTGAAGACGGGCATGGACTTCACCACCCACTCCCAGTCGTCGCGGAGGAACAAGGGCATAGGAGCGCCCTCCAACCTTGCCACATTGCCCCCGACCAGAGATTGGAAAACCGCAGCCAGGTCTCCGTCGGCCAAGGCCGCGGGGCTCGGACGGGGCCTCCACATTGGAAGTGAGTACTGCCGAAGCGGAGCCAGCTGGTGCTCCAGGAACTCCCTTAGCAGCGACGCGCCGGTCAGCTTCGCCGCTGCCATGTCGGTCGGCCTCAGATCCGCGTCCATCTTCTCCAACACCATCTTCGCGCGGGGATCCGCGAGCTCCGCTCAACCCCAGTCACTGGAGCTCGTGGGCTGCTCCGTGGGCAGGATCAGCGAGGGTGGATGCGCCCAGCATCCACCAAGATCCACTTGCTCCGGAAGCCCTCAATCCTCTTCCCAGAGTTCGAGATGGCGATGGCGCCGCCGTACGCGACGAAGCTCGCGCACGCGGAAGCAGTCCCACGAGGTCCGGAGGTAGAAGTAGTGGTGCAGTAAGGCCACTAAGGGCTGCACCCCAACGTGAGCCTCGCAATAACAAGCAAAGATTGCCAGGAGAAGGATGGGGTTGGGATGGAGATGCAGGGCCTGTAGCTTGTAATGGCGGAGGACAAAGAAGAAGAACTCGGAGAAGGGAGGCACCAGGCCAGCAACAATGGCACTTATGAAGAGCGGATAGAAGGTGCTCCTTTGACCCTCAGGGGTGGCGGAGCCGGCATTGAACACCTTCGCCCCGTCGATGCCCCACGCCGTCGCCATCCGGCGCAACCGGGCAAGGCTCGCCTCCGACACGTTCGGCGAGTCCAGGGCAGACGAGTACCAAGCTGCGGCCGGGGGCTGACGAGGTGCCATGGCTCCCTAGGTTGCACGGTCAGAGCAGATCTGGAAATTTCGGAGGAAGGAAGGAGAGGCGCAAGAAAGGGGATCTGAGCAACAACCAGGGAAAGCAAGAAGTAGGGCCTAGGCAGATGCCACTCCTTTATCAACTCGCGCGGTTGCTAAGGCGCCCACGTCCAGTCAACCGCCACGCGGCGCCCAAGGCCGCAGGCTGTTAGGGCCCACGGCGCTTCGCTCTTGCCCTTCTGCCTCCCTGCACGGCCAAGTCCGGGCGCGCCTTGGGCCCGGGGGCTACTGTCGGCATTCTAGGAACGGGGGTCCCCAGACTTTCCTGCCTGCGGCCTGCGGCGTGGCTCAAAGGGGGGCCCAGCACGACCCATCTTCACCAACACAAACCCAAGACCCTCGCGAGGGGCCAAGCCTCGCGGGGCGGACGACGCGGAGCTTCCTCAGGCACGGCCTCGTCAGGCTGGCTCACGAGGAGGCGGAGAAATCAAGGCGGGGTGCCTCACGAGGTGCCCGTGACGCAAGCCATGACGACTCAGGGCGCCAGGCGGGTGCCAGCCTGCGCAGCGTCCTCCTTTCCTATTTGGTGCAAAGGGGGCAAGCGCAGCCGCGGAGTACCGAGGCATCAGGC
Organism: Triticum urartu; assembly: GCF_003073215.2. Classification (NCBI taxonomy): domain Eukaryota; kingdom Viridiplantae; phylum Streptophyta; class Magnoliopsida; order Poales; family Poaceae; genus Triticum; species Triticum urartu. Next base: position 460,358,189 of record NC_053028.1, read on the forward strand.
AAAGGTTGCCATTTCGGTGCAACGAGACCAAGACCAGGAGGACTACGAGATGGAGGTCACCGTGGAGCCCAAGATGGCGTCATCACCAGAGCTTTGCGCAGGCGAAGACTACTTTTGTCAGGATAGCTGATACTTGCTGTCCCCCTTCAAATTAGCCCGCCAATGTTGGCTCCCTTCCCGCTCGATATTTGGGAAGAGGACCAGAGCCTCTATAAATAGGACCAGCCACCCACATAGCAAGGGGTGGGGGTTCGGTCGGTTGGAGGAAGCAGAGAAAGAGAGAGAGAGAGAGAGAGAGAGAGAGAAAGGTGATTAAACTCCTCCGAGCAGTTCATCGCCCTAGCCAAGAACAGACCCTCGCGAGGCTGTTCTTCCTTGTATTGTTCATCATCATCAGCCCAAGAGGCAATCCACCACACCACACACTAGAGTAGGGTATTACACCACAACGGTGGCCCGAACCAGTATAAACCCTGCGTCTCTTGTGTTGTTCTTTCTGTAGTTTTAGATCCTAGCATGGCGGAGGGGTGCAGGTAGGTAGGAGGCGAAATCTCCGCGCGCACCCCAGTGTTCGAACCTCAAGGGTCTGCCGGAACCCGAAATCCGACACCAAAAATAAAAGTTCTCCAAATGCCCTGAAAATTAAATATGATTTTTTTTCTAGAATATTTGAGAATATCTGGCACTGAGAACACAGCAGGGGGAGAAAGCACCTGGCCACAAGGGTGGAGGGCGTGCCCTACCCCCCTAGGCGCGCCCCCTGCCTCATGAGCCCATGGTGGCTCCCCTCCACTTATTCCAGCTACCAGACACTCCTTCTTCCTCCCACAAACATCACTAACTAGCTGAAACCCGAGTCCAAGCTCATTTTGCTGCCATTTTCGATCTCCTTGCTCAAAGCTCCATTCAAAAAACTGCTTTGGGGGATTGTTCCTTGGTATGTGACTCCTCCAATGGTCCAATTAGTTTTTGTTCTAGTGCTTTATTCATTGCATATTTTTGCTGCTTAGGTGACCCTGTTCTTGAGCTTGCATATCAAATTTATGTGGTCAAAAGTAGTTTTGATGCATGATATTGCCTCTAGGCACTTGTAGGAGTAGTTGCTATCAATATTGTTGAGTTTGGTTCACTTTTATTTTGAAGTTACTAAAATTCCATAAATTTTTCAAAGGAAGAAATATGTTTAGGAAAATGTACCAAGGTGGTCCTTCAAGGAAGCAAGGACCTAGGCTCGCAATACGCGATGTCGACGATGAACCACCGAGGGAAGCTCAAGTGCGGTCTTGTGAATGGCCTTCAGAGGACTTTATGGATCGAGCGGGAATCAAGGAAGAATTTAACGCATATATGCGTAATGCTGATTTTGAGAGCTTCGAGGCAGATAAGTGCTGCCAATACCACTATCTCACTGATTCCTTTGTGAGAAGGTTTGAATTTTCATCATCACGCAATTCTCAAATGGTCCCATTTGATCATTATGAAAATTCTTATACTATGGACTTAGAGGATTTTAACACCGTTTGCAAACTTCCACAATGGGGTAGTCCTAATGAACCTCGCAAATATGAATTTAGAGATTTTCTTGCTAGTATAACTGTGGGAGAATCTAGAGACATAACACAAGCTACCATAGGGAGCATTCATTTTCCTGCTATACATTATTTTGCTCTCTTCATAGGTAGGTGCATAAATGGTAAGGACGAAGCATGTCACATGTGTGTCCCTGATCTTAGTGTTCTCAAGAATGCTGTATTAGGAGATAGACAATATAACTTGGGGGCCATTGTTGCACGTAGGTTGCATAATAATAGATTTAATGGAGATTTCTTTGATGGAATTTATGCAACCCGTCTAGCTAATTTTCTTGATATACCCATACGTGGGTATGATATTGAGTTGCCTCCTGTTTATTTAGATTCTGAGGCCATGGTTCATCATCAGTTTGTTGAGAGGAACGATCAGTTCCTCTAGTACCGACTAATCTTTGACAGACGACACACCTATCACGTCGCTCTCCCTGCTCCTGCTTTCTTTGACTCTTAGGCAAAAGGGAGATATGTTATAACCAGGGAGGAGGCGGACGAGTATAAGAGGAGGACGGAGACGGCCCGTCTCCAAGCGGCAGCTCATGAGGCAATAGCTGTTGCATCTCAATATGACCCCAGCTACAACTTTGGATATCCGCCAGGCCAGCCGTGGCCATAGACTAACTTAGGCCAAAAGCCTAAGCTTGGGGGAGTACATATCTCTCACCGACATTACATTCATGTTCACACACTCATTGCTAGTTGCCGGTGCTCATACTTTTTCATTGTATCATCCATGCTAGTTTAGTTTCCCTTTTTATGCTTTCTTCTTGTGTGTTTAATAAACCTTAAGAAAAACAAAAAATTAGTTGTAGCTTTTAATTAGTTTACTTTCCATGCTTGTAGTAGTAATTAAAAAGAAAACCCCAAAATATTTCTCGTTCTTCTTTTGCTTGTTGGGAGCTTTCCCGTGTAAATAGTTTTATTTCTTTTCTTGTTCTTTGGGGGTCGAGAGGAGAGGACCATAATTAAAATGTTAAAGTGGCTCTTATATGCATTACCGTTGATATGACAAAGAGCCCATATTACTTTGTCTTCTCTCTTGAATTGAATGCTTGCAGATTCCAGCTTAGTCCAATACACGTGCACTATTATTATTATCCACACTATTCGGTCGTGCAAGTGAAAGACAATAATGATGATTATATGATGAACTTATTGAGATGAAAAAGGTTGTATGAACTCGACCTCTCTTGTTTTTGTAATTATGATTAGTTCATCATTCCTGATTCAGCCTATTATGAATAAACATGTTTGCAATGACAATTAGAGATTATAGTTGCTTATGCCATGCTTAATTAGCTAGGAGCTTATAATGGTTTACCTTGCGTGCCAACATGCTATTAAAATGGTTGTGATGTGGTATGATAGGGTGGTATCCTCTTTTGAACGATTCGAGTGGCTTGACTTGGCACATGTTCACGCATGTAGTTGAAACAAAATCAACATAGCCTCTACGATATTTATGTTCATGGTGCATTATATCCTACTCATGCTTTCATTCGGTGTTGATTAATTTTAATGCATGTTCATGACTGTTGTCGCTCTCTAGCTGGTCGCTTCCCAGTCTTTTGCTAGCCTTCACCTGTACTAAGCGGGAATACTGCTTTTGCATCCAATTCCATAAACCCCAAAGTTATTCCATATGACTCCACCATACCTACGTATATACGGTATCTACCTGTCGTTCCAAGTAAATTTGTATGTGCCAAACTCTAAACCTTCAAATTAACATTCTGTTTTGTATGCTCGAATAGCTCATGTATCAACTAGGGCTGTCCGTATCTTCCATGTTCGGCGGGTTATTCTCAAGAGGAGTGGACTCCGCTCCTCACTCACGAGAAAATGGCTGGTCACCGGGATGCCCAGTCCCATGCTTTATGCAAATAAAATCAAAATAATTGCAAACAAAACTCCCCCGGGACTGTTGTTAGTTGGAGGCACTCGTTGTTTCGAGCAAGCCATGGATTGATGCTTGTTGGTGGAGGGGGAGTATAAACTTTACCATTCTGTTTGGGAACTGCCTATAATGTGTGTAGCATGGAAGATATCACCATCTCTTGGTTGTTATGTTGACAATGAAAGTATACCGCTCAAAATAGTATTCATATCTATTTCAAAACCGAGCTCTGGCACCTCTACAAATCCCTACTTCCCTCTGCGAAGGGCCTATCCATTTACTTTTATCTTGAGTCATCATCCTCTTATTAAAAAGCACCAGTTGGAGAGCACCGCTGTCATATGCATTCATTACTGTTAGTTTACATTGAGTATGACTTGACTGGATCTCTTTTACCATGAATTGCAATATCTAGTCAGTCCTTGATCTTTAAAGGTGCTCTGCATTTATGTTTTGCGGTCTCAGAAAGGGCTAGCGAGATACCATCCTGTTATATCATATCATGATTATTTTGAGAAAGTGTTGTCATCCGAGATTTATTATTATTGCTCACTAGTTGATTATGTCATTGATATGAGTAAACATGAGACCTAAATGTTATTGTGAATATGGTTAGTTCATAATCTTTGCTGAAAACTTGAATGCTGGCTTTACATATTTACAACAACAAGAGCAAACAGAGTTTGTAAAAGTTTTTCTTTATCACTTTCAGTTTATCAACTGAATTGCTTGAGGACAAGCAAAGGTTTAAGCTTGGGGGAGTTGATACATCTCCGTTGTATCTACTTTTCCAAACACTTTTGCCCTTGTTTTGGACTCTAACTTGCATGATTTGAATGGAACTAACCCGGACTGACGCTGTTTTCAGCAGAATTGCCATGGAGTTATTTTTGTGCAGAAATAAAAGTTCTCGGAATGACCTAAAAATCAACAGAGAATTATTTTGGAATATATAAAAAATACTGGAAGGAAGATCCACGCCAGGGGGGCCTCCACCTGTCCGTGAGGGTGGGGGGTGCGCCCTACCCCCTGGGCGCGCCCCTGCCTCGTGGGCCCCCTGACGCTCCATCGACCTCAACCTTGACTCCATATATTCACTTTTGGGGAGAAAAAACCAGAGAGAAGGATTCATCGCATTTTACGATATGGAGCCGCCGCCAAGCCCTAAACTCTCTCGGGCAGGCTGATCTGGAGTCCTTTCGGGGCTCCGGAGAGGGGAATCCGTCGCCATCATCATCATCATCAACCATCCTCCATCACCAATTTCACGATGCTCACCACCGTGCGTGAGTAATTTCATCGTAGGCTTGCTGGACGGTGATGGGTTTGATGAGATTTAACATGTAATCAAGTTAGTTTTGTTAGGGTTTGATCCCTAGTATCCACTATGTTCTGAGATTGATTTTGCTATGACTTTGCTATGCTTAATGCTTGTCACTAGGGCCTGAGTGCCATGATTTCAGATCTGAACCTATTATGTTGTCATCAATATATGAGAGTTCTTGATCCTATCTTGCAAGTCTATAGTCATCTACTATGTGTTATGATCCGGCAACCCCAAAGTGACAATAATCGGGACCACTCCCGGTGATGACCGTAGTTTGAGGAGTTCATGTATTCACAATGTGTTAATGCTTTGGTCCGGTACTCTATTAAAAGGAGGCCTTAATATCCCTTAGTTTCCGCTAGGACCCCGCTGACCATGGGAGGGTAGGACAAAAGATGTCATGCAAGTTCTTTTCCATAAGCACGTATGACTATATTTGGAATACATGCCTACATTACATTGATGAATTGGAGCTAGTTCTGTGTCACCCTAGGTTATGACTGTTACATGATCGATCACATCCGGCATAATTCTCTATCACCGATCCATTGCCTACGAGCTTTCCATATATTGTTCTTAGCCTATTTACTTTTCCGTTGCTATTGTTATCATCACTACAAAACACCAAAAATATTACTTTTGCTACCGTTACCTTTTGCCACCGTTACCACTACTATCATATTACTTTGCTACTAAACACTTGCTGCAGATATTAAGTTTCTAGGTGTGGTTGAATTGACAACTCAACTGCTAATACTTGAGAATATTCTTTGGCTCTCCTTGTGTCGAATCAATAAATTTGGGTTGAATACTCTACCCTCGAAAACTGTTGTGATCCCCTATACTTGTGGGTTATTAGGTTCACCACCTCCATTGGTGCCTCTCCGATGATGCGCGAGTAGTTCTTTGTAGACCTTCGGGTCCGTAGTTAGTAGCTAGATGGCTTAATCTCTATCTCTTGATTCTCAATACAATGGTCTCTTGGAGATCCATATGATGTAACTCTTTTGCGGTGTGTTTGTTGGGATCGATGAACTTCGAGTTTATGATCAGATCTATGTTTTTATATCCATGAAAGTATTTGAGTTTCTTTGATCTCTTTTATGCATGAACTCTTATAGCCTCGTATTTCTTCTCCGATATTTGGGTTTTGTTTGGACAACTTGATCTATTTATCTTGCAATGGGAAAAGGTGCCCGGTAGTGGGTTCGATCTTACGGTGCTTGATCCCAGTGACAGAAAGGGAACCGACACGTATGTATCATTGCTACTAAGGATAAAAAGATGAGATCTATATCTTCCTACATATAGATAAATGGATCTTGTATACATCATGTCATCGTGCTTATTGCATTACTCCATTTTTCCATGAACTTAATACACTAAGTGCATGCTGGATAGCGGTCGATGTGTGGAGTAATGTAGTAGTAGATGCAGGCAGGAGTCGGTCTACTAATCTTGGACGTGATGCCTATGTAATGATCATTGCCTGGATATCGTCATAATTATTTGAAGTTCTATCAATTTCCCAATAGTAATTTGTTTACCCACCGTTTGCTATTTTTCTCGAGAGAAGCCACTAGTGAAACCTACAGCCCCCGGGTCTTCTTTCTCATATATTTGCCTTGCGATCTACTTTTCCTTTGCATTTCTATTCAGATCTATTAAACCAAAAATCCAAAAATACCTTGCTGCAATTTATTTTATTTGGCGTTCGATCTATCAATATTTACAACTTTATCTCCCGTCACACGCCGTTTCTAGCGTCGTTACCCGAAAGGGATTGACAACCCCTTTAACACGTCGGGTTGTGAGGTGTTGTTATTTGTGTGCAGGGGTTGTTTACATTGTGTTGCTTGGTTATCCTACTAGTTCGATACCTTGGTTTCATAACTAAGGGAAATACCTACCGTCGTCGTGCTACATCATCCCTCCCTCTCCAGAGAAATACCAATGTAGTTCCAGCTACCATCAAGGAGAATTTTCTAGCGCTGTTGCCAGGGAGGATCTTCAACACATACCAGGTTCCTAATCACAAATCTCATCTCCTTGCAATTTACATTATTTACCATTTGCCTCTCATTTTCCTCTCCCCCACTTCACAAAAATTTACCGTTTTATTCGCCTCTCTTTTTCGTTTGCCATATTTTCGCCATGTCCGATCTAAAAAAGGCTAGGGGTTTTCTCCCTAGCCATAATGCTTTGGATAGCCCCTTTGTCCTCTCTAAGCTCATAAACAATGATGCTGTGGAAGGATCTACCGGGGTTGTTAAGAAAAATCTTAACCATTGTGATGAAGATGATCCCAGAATTTTTCGTTATTTACTTGATGAATCTTTGAAAGATGCTTGGGATAGGTTGTTGAGAATTTGAGCTAGCTATGTGCCCCAATATCAGATAGAGATATACTTGAAAAGTTTTTATGATGGCTTACCTTCTTCTTTCAAGCAAGTCTTAGATTCTATCTTTGAAAATGATTTTCTTGAAGGGGATGATGTTGATACTTATGAGAAGATGAAAGCCATATTTGGGCACCCCAAAGGAGAAAATGTTGAATCAACTACTCTTATGTGCTTTTATCAAAATGAAATAATTAAAGAGATGAAAGCTAGTTTAGATACGAATTTTCGCAACTTGCTTAATCTTTCTTCCGCTATCAATGGCCATGTGCTTTCACAAGATAGAAAATTAAATGCCATTGATAGAAAATTTTCCCTTTTCTTTCCAAGGAACAAGGAAGACAAAACTCACATCCTTGCTTTATGCCTAGCTAAGGGCGTAAAACTATAGCGCTTGTTGGGAGGCAGCCCAATGAATAAAATTTATTTTTGCTTTTTGCTTTCTGTTCTTGAGTGTTAGCACAATTATGCTATTATTATTATTATTGTGTTTTTTATGTTTTAATTAGTTTTTGTGCCAAGTAAAGCCTTTAGGATCTTCTTGGGCAATAGTTGTTTCATCTTGCTGAAAAACAGAAACTTCTACGCTCACGAAATTAATTTTCATTTTTTTACCAGAGAGCGATAAAATAACCATTCCAATTGCAATAGATCAATAAACAAATTTCTCAGGTATTCCTAATTTTTCAAAAAAAATTGGAGTTACAGAAGCATTCGAAATAGTTAGATTGCTACAAACTGTTCTGTTTTGACAGATTCTGTTTTCTTTGTGTTGTGTGCTTATTTTGATGGCTCTATGGTTTTCTTTGATGAGTTTTTGCCATAGAAAAGTTGGAATACATTAGATATAATACAAAAAAATATGAATTGGTTTGATACAGAACTTATAGTAGTGGTTTATTATTCTTATACTAACAGATCTCACGAAGGTTTTGTTGAGTTCTGTGTGATTGAAGTTTTCAAGTTTTGGGCTATCTTACGATGGATGAAGGGAGGATGTAAGAGCCTAAGCTTGGGTATGCCCTGGCATCCCAAGTTATTATCCAAAAATGAGCAACCAACTAAGCTTGGGGATGCCCATGAGTGGCATCCCCGCTTTCTTCCAACAACTATCGGTATTTTACTTGAGACTATATTTTTATTCGTCACATGATATGTGTTTTGCTTGGAGCGTCTTGTATGATATGTGTCTTTGCTTGTTTTATTTTGTGCTTTAAGTCATCAATCCTTGCTGGACACACATATTTGAGAGAGCCAAAATTATGTCATGACTTGTTAGAATTGCTCTCTATGCTTCACTTAAATCTTTTATAAGCTAGGACTTGCTCTAGTGCTTCACTTATATCTTTTTGAGCATGGTGTGCTTTGTTATTTTTGAAGAAATTCTCTCTTGCTCCACTTAAATTATTTCGAGAGAAAGAAAATTTGTTATACTCATGATCTTCACTTATATTTGTTTGAGCTTATGAAAAGAAACACATGAAAATTAGTGCCAAAGTGATAGATATCCAAGAAGGATAAAGAAAAGAAAATGTCATGAAGATCATTGGACAAAATAAACTTGATTCTTAGTAATAGTTTTGAGATATGATGATGTGATATGTGAGTTATGTTGATGAGTAATTATGCTTTAGTAGGAATATTGGTGTTAAGGTTTGTGATTCCCTATGCATGCACGAAAGTCAATAATTGTGCAATGAAAATTATATCCTACTTGTGGTGCATTATTCAGTGTTAATTATGCTTAATGCTTGCTTATGAGATTATTCGTTTCTTGGTTGGTCGCTTCTCAATCTTTTGCTAGCCTTCATTTTGCACAAAGTATGACCTCTACTTGTGCATCCAAAATCCTTTAAACCAGTTTTGCCACATGAGTCCACGATATCTACCTATATGTGGTATTCTTTTGTCGTTCTAAGAAAATTTGCATGTGTCAGCTCTAATTTTCAAAATAAACTTCTCTTTTGTCTGTTTGTTTCGCTCGCGGGGCGGTGAGGGGTGGCTAATATTTTCCATGCTAGAGGTGTTATTATCAAGACGAGTGTTTATTCACTTGTCATTGCACGAGAGTAAGGCAAAGGTATTAGGGATGCCCAGTCCCGAAATTCAAAAAGAAATGAATTTACTTTATGTTGTCAAATAATAAATTCCTTGGAAAGTGTTGGTATGGAGGGCACTCGTGGATACGGTTAGCCATGGAAAGTGAAAGTTATGGTGGAAAAAGGAATAAAATTTATTTTCTGTTTGGGAACCGCTTATGATATATCTATGCATGGAAAGTATTGGGAACTCTAAGTCTTTTTCGTTGGTGGATGGATACACCTCCCAAAATGTTTTTATCTCAAATTTTTCGCTTTGAGCTCTGGCACCTCTACAAATCCCTACTTCCCTCTGCGAAGGGCCTTTCTTTTACTTTATGAAATTTTTATTTTGAGTCTCCATCTTCTCTCATAAGAGCACCAACTAGGAGGCAATATGATCATGCTCAAGTATTGGGTGTAGTTAATATTCGAGTGTGTTTCATGAATGGATCAATGTTTGAGCATGATGGGCTGGGGATAACTTATTTTAGCAGTGATATTTTGAAAGACATGGTTGCTTGTTGATATGCTTGAGTATCTAAATTATTATGTCAAAACTAGACTATTGCTTTGAATCACATAAAAGTCCAAATTTCCATGCTATAAAGAAAAGGATATGATATGACTTGATGAACAGCACTCCACATCAAAAATTCTATTTTTATCGCTTACCTACTCGAGGACGAGTAGGAGTTAAGCTTGGGTATGCCGATACGTCTCCAACGTATCTATAATTTTTGATTGTTCCATGCGGTTTTATTATCAATCTTGGATGTTTTATAATCATTTTATAGTCATTTTATATCATTTTTTGGTACTGACCTATTGACATAGTGCCAAGTGCCAGTTGCTGCTTTTTCCATGTTTTTTACATCACAGAAAATCAATATCAAACGGAGTCCAAATGCCACGAAACTTTGTGGTGATTTTTTATGGGCCAGAAGACAGGCAATGGGCCCTGGTTGCACCTGGGGGTGCCCTGAGGGGGGCACAACCCACCAGAGCGCGCCAGGAGGCCCAGGCACACCCTGGTGGCTTGTGCCCACCTCGGGTGCCCCCCGGACCGCCTCTTTGCTCTATAAATACCCCCAAAATCCCAGAACCCTAGGGGAGTCGACGAAATATTCATCCAGCCGCCGCAGAGTCCAGAATCACCAGATCCAATCTAAACACCATCTCGGATGGGGTTCACCACCTCCATTGGTACCTCTCCGATGACGCGTGAGTAGTTCTTTGTAGACCTTCGGGTCCGTAGTTAGTAGCTAGATGGCTTCATCTCTCTCTCTTGATTCTCAATACAATGGTCTCTTGGAGATCCATTGTTGGGGAATGTAGTATTTCAAAAAAATCCTACGATCACGCAAGATCTATCTAGGAGATTCATAGAATGAGAGGGGAGAGTGTGTCCACGTACCCTCGTAGACCAAAAGCGGAAGCATTTTAGTAACGTTGTTGATGTAGTCGAACGTCTTAACGATCCAACCGATGAAGTACCGAACGCACGGCACCTCTGCGATCTGCACACGTTTAGCTCGGTGGCGTCCCTCGTACTCTTAATCCAGCTAAGGCTGAGGGTAAGTTCCGTCAGCACGACGGTGTGTTGACGGTGATGAGGAAGTAACCGACGCAGGGCTTCGCCTAAGCACTACGACAATATGATCGAGGTGGAAAACTGTGGAGGGGGCAACGCACACGACTAAAGATCAACTTGTGTGTCTATGGGGTGCCCTCTCCCCCGTATATAAAGGAGGGGAGGAGGAGGGCCGGCCTCAAGGGGCATGCCCAAGGGGGGGATTCCTACTCCTATTAGGAGTAGGTTTCCCCCTTTCCTATTCCAAGTAGGAGAAGAAGGAAGGAGAGGGAGAAGGAAAGAGGGGGGCGCCGCCCCCTCCTAGTCCAATTCGGACCAGCCCATGGGGGACGCGCTGCCTCCCCTTGTGGCCCTTCTCTCATTTCCACTAAAGCCCAATAAGGCCCAATACTTCCCTAGGTGAATTCCCGTAACTCCCCGGTTCTCCGAAAAATACCCGAATCACTCCGAACCTTTCCGATGTCTGAATATAGCCTTCCAATATATGAATCTTTACCTCCCGACCATTTGGAGACTCCTCGTCATGTCCGTGATCTCATCCGGGACTCGAACAAACTTCGGTCATCAAATCACATAACTCATAATACAAATTGTCATCAAACATTAAACGTGCGGACCCTACGGGTTCGAGAACTATGTAGACATGACCGAGACACATCTCCGGTCAATAACAAATAATGGAACCTGGATGCTCATATTGGCACCAACATATTCTACGAAGATCTTTATTGGTCAAACCGCATAACAACATACGTTGTTCCCTTTGTCATCGGTATGTTACTTGCTCGAGATTCGATCGTCGGTATCCTCATACCTAGTTCAATCTTGTTACCAACAAGTCTCTTTACTCGTTCCGTAATGCATCATCCCGCAACTAACTCATTAGTCACATTGCTTGCAAGGCTTATAGTGATGTGCATTACCAAGGGGGCCCAGAGATACCTCTCCGATACACAGAGTGACAAATCCTAATCCCGATCTATGCCAACTAAACAAACACCTTCGGAGACACCTGTAAAGCATCTTTATAATCACCCAGTTACATTGTGACATTTGATAGCACACAAGGTGTTCCTCCGGTATTCGGGAGTTGCATAATCTCATAGTTAGAGGAACATGTATAAGTCATGAAGAAAGCAATAGCAATAAAACTAAACGATCATAATGCTAAGCTAACAGATGGGTCTTGTCCATCACATCATTCTCTAATGATGTGATCCCGTTCATCAAATGACAACACATGTACATGGTCAGGAAACATAACCATCTTTGACAAACAAGCTAGTCAAGTAGAGGCATACTAGGGACACTTTGTTTATCTATGTATTCACACATGTACTAAGTTTCTGGATAATAAAATTCTAGCATGAATAATAAAAATTTATCATGATATAAGGAAATATAAATATAAACTTTATTATTGCCTCTAGGGCATATTTCGTTCAGTCTCCCACTTGCACTAGAGTCAATAATCTAGTTCACATCGTCATGTGATTTAACACCAATAGTTCACATCCTTTTGTGATTAGTACACATCGCCATGTGACTAACACCAAAAGGGTTTATGTTGTCTACTACACAACCTTCTTCTTGTAGACGTTGTTGGGCCTCCAAGTGCAGAGGTTTGTAGGACAGTAGCAAATTTCCCTCAAGTGGATGACCTAAGGTTTATCAATCCGTGGGAGGCATAGGATGAAGATGGTCTCTCTCAAACAACCCTGCAACCGAATAGCAAAGAGTCTCTTGTGTCCCCAACACACCCAATACAATGGTAAATTGTATAGGTGCACTAGTTCGGCGAAGAGATGGTGATACAAGTGCAATATGGATGGTAGATATAGGTTTTTGTAATATGAAAATATAAAAACAGCAAGGTAAATAACGATAAAAGTGAGCACAAACGGTATTGCAATGCTTCGAAACAAGGCCTAGGGTTCATACTTTCACTAGTGCAAGTTCTCTCAACAAGGATAGCATAATTAGATCATACAACTATCCCTCAACACGCAACAAAGAGTCACTCCAAAGTCACTAATAGCGGAGAACAAACGAAGAGATTATTGTAGGGTACGAAATCACCTCAAAGTTATCCTTTCTGATCGATCTATTCAAGAGTCTGTAGTAAAATAACAAGAAGCTATTCTTTCCGTTCAATCTATCCTAGAGTTCGTACTAGAATAGCACCTTAAGACACAAATCAACCAAAACCCTAATGTCACCTAGATACTCCAATGTCACCTCAAGTATCCGTGGGTATGATTATACGATATGCATCACACAATCTCAGATTCATCTATTCAACCAACACAAAGAACTTCAAAGAGTGCCCCAAAGCTTCTACCAGAGAGTCAAGACGAAAACTTGTGCCAACCCCTATGCATAAGTTCACGAGGTCACGAAACTCGCAAGTTGATCACCAAAACATACATCAAATGGATCACATGAATATCCCATTGTCATCACAGATAAGCACATGCAAGACATACATCAAGTGTTCTCAAATCCTCAAAGAATCAATCCGATAAGATAACTTCAAAGGGAAAACTCAATCCATTACAAGAGAGTAGAGGGGGAGAAACATCATAAGATCCAACTATAATAGCAAAGCTCGCGATACATCAAGATCGTGCAAAATCAAGAACACGAGAGAGAGAGAGAGAGAGATCAAACACATAGCTACTGGTACATACCCTTAGCCCCGAGGGTGAACTACTCCCTCCTCATCATGGAGAGCGCCGGGATGATAAAGATGGCCACCGGAGAGGGATTCCCCCTCTGGCAGGGTGTCGGAATGGGTCTAGCTTGGTTTTCGGTGGATACGGAGGCTTGCGGCGGCGGAACTCCCGATCTAGGTTTCTTTTTGGGGGTTTCTGTATTTATAGGAATTTTTGGCGTCGGTCTCACGTCAGGGGGGTCTTCGAGTCATCCACGAGATAGGGGGCAAGCCCAGGGGGGAGGGCGCGCCCTCCACCCTCGTGGATGGCTCGGGAATCTTCTGGCCCAACTCTTTTACTTCGGGGGTTTCTTTTGGTCCATAAAAAATAATCAAAAATTGGCACGACAATTGGACTCCGTTTGGTATTCCTTTTCTATAAAACTAAAAACAAGGAAAAAACAGAAACTAGCACTGGGCTCTAGGTTAATAGGTTAGTCCCAAAAATCATATAAAATAGCATATAAATGCATATAAAACATCCTAGATGGATAATATAATAGCATGGAACAATCAAAAATTATAGATACGTTGGAGACGTATCAAGCATCCCCAAGCTTAATTCCTGCTCGTCCTCGAGTAGGTAAATGATAAAAGCAAAATTTTTGATGTGGAATGCTACCTAACATATTTATCTATGTAATTCTATTTATTGTGGCATGAATGTTCATATCTGTAAGATTCAAAACAAAAGTTTAATATTGACATAAAACAATAATATTTGAAGCATACTAACAAAATAATTATGTCCTCTCAAAATAACATGGCCAAAGAAAGTTTATCCCTACAAAATCATATAGTCTGGCTACGCTCCATCTTCATCACACAAAATATTCAAATCATGCACAACCCCGATGACAAGCCAAGCAATTGTTTCATACTTTAGATGTTCTCAAACCTTTTCAACTTTCACGCAATACATGAGCATGAGCCATGGACATGGCACTATAGGTGGAATAGAAGGTGGTTGTGGAGAAGACAAAAAGGAGATAGTCTCACATCAACTAGGCATATCAATGGGCTATGGAGATGCCCATCAATAGATATCAATGTGAGTGAGTAGGGATTTCCATGCAACGGATGCACTAGAGCTATAAGTTTATGAAGCTCAAAAAGAAACTAAGTGGGTGTGCATCCAACTTGCTTGCTCATGAAGACCTAGGGCAATTTGAGGAATCCCATTGTTGGAATATACAAGCCAAGTTCTATAATGAAAAATTCCCACTAGTATATGAAAGTGACAACATAGGAGACTCTCTATTATGAAGATCATGGTGCTACTTTGAAGCACAAGTGTGGTAAAAGGATAGTAGTTGTCGGTGTCAAAACCGGTGGATCTCGGGTAGGGGGTCCCGAACTGTGCGTCTAGGCCGGATGGTAACAGGAGGCAAGGGATACGAAGTTTTACCCAGGTTCGGGCCCTCTTGATGGAGGTAAAACCCTACGTCCTGCTTGATTAATATTGATGATATGGGTGTTACAAGAGTAGATCTACCACGAGATCGGAGAGGCTAAACCCTAGAAGCTAGCCTATGGTATGATTGTATGTTGTGATTGTTGTCCTACGGACTAAAACCCTTCGGTTTATATAGACACCGGAGAGGGTTAGGGTTACACAAGGTCGGTTACAAAGGAGGAGATATCCATATACGTATTGCCTAGCTTGCCTTCCACGCCAAGTAGAGTCCCATCCGGACACGAGACGAAGTCTTCAATCTTGTATCTTCGTAGTCTAACAATCCGGCCAATGGAGATAGTCCGGCTGTCCGGAGACCCCCTAATCCAGGACTCCCTCAGTAGCCCCTGAACCAGGCTTCAATGACGATGAGTCCAGCGCGCAGTTGTCTTCGGCATTGCAAGGCGGGTTCCTTCTCCGAATACATCACAGAAGAATTTGAATATGAGGATAGTGTCTGACCCTGCAAAATAAGTTCCACATTCCACCGTAGAGAGAATAATGTTTTCACAGATCTAATTTGCTAGCTTATTTTAGCAACACGACGTTACGTCATGGCCCGGTGATTATTCGAACAGTTTCTTTTAACCAGCCCCGCACATAACGCGAGGCAGTTTTTCGACACGTCTTGTCAAAGCAGAGATCATGTCCCCTTATTACGGGATTTTCATCAATACGGGTGTGGGTAACCCAACCGTGTCTAGGACTCCTAGATTATAGGCAAGTCCTAAACGGCTACGGAGAGGACGCTTGATATTCACCTTCTTTATAAAGGGACGGAGTTTTTGCTTTTTCTCTCTTGTGCTCAATCGAACCCTTCCTCTACCTCGAGTTCTAACACCCAAAGCCCAATTTAGGTGCTCCGGATCTTCAATCATGTCTGGATCCAGCCTTCAAGGCCGATGGATGCCCTCCTCTGTGACGGAAGAGGACATTAAGAAGTTGAGGGAGGCCAGATACTGACCGCCGAGGTTTTGCATCGGCTGCCTGCTCAAGGGTAGGTCGTCCCTACTCCCGAACCCAACGAGAACGTTGTGTTCATCTCCCACTTCCTCCGAGGTCTAGGCCTCACTCTAGATCCTTTCGTCAGGGGCTTGATGTTCTATTACGGGCTAGATTTCCACGATCTAGCTCCGGACTCCTTTCTCCACATCACGACATTTATTGTCATGTGTGAGGCCTTCCTTCGTGTGACCCCTCACTTCGTCCTGTGGCTCAAGACCTTTGAAGTACAACCGAAGACGATCGAGGGGCAACATGCAGCATGCGGAGGTGCATCAATAGGCAAGATGGCAGGAGCTCCATGGCCGAAAGGTTCCTTTCCAGAGGTGTCCGAATTATGGCAATGGGAGTGGTTTTACGTCATGGCTCCCAGAAGTGCCAAGTGGGCGGCTGCCCCCGCTTTCCGCCCGGGCCCCCCACCACAACTGATGTCATGGATTAGCAGGGGTCTGAGCTGGGGTCCAGCCAAGGACGTGCCTATACTGCAAAGCCGCATCCGAGATCTCTTCGAGGGAGATTTTAATTTGGTTGCGGTAATACAAGTTATGCTGGTTCATCAAGTCCAGCCTTGCAAACGCCGGCCCCTGCGCTTGTGGGAGTTCAACCCAGAGGGACCACGCGCCATTCAAAGTTTCCTCGGCCTGACGCACGAGGAGATGTACAAGTCATTCTTTGGACCTCAAGTGGAATGTCCGGATATCACCGAGGACGTGGGCCTGAGCAGTAACCGCACCGCCGAACAAGTAAGAAATCCTCTAGCCGAACACACTGTGTTTTATTCGAAGTTATTTCTGAGAGTTCGCTTTTTGACCAGGACTGGCTAACAAAGGTGAAGATGATTCGGTGTTTGGCCCCCCTCCCTGAGGGTTTGGAAAATCCGGTATTGGAGAAGATGCTCGAGGTCGCACCTTGCCCAGAGCCCTTGAAGGAAAATACTGAGGGAGATAATACGGGCGGACGCGGGCCCCCATCGCTATCCGCTCCAACCGAGGGAACAAGCGTCTCCACGAAGGAGGACGATCGGGGGAGGAAAAGGACTGCTTCCGAGGATCCGGAAGCCGAAGCCTCCAAATGGGAGAAGAGGTCTCCCACTGAGGGTCCTGCCTTGGGGGGTGCTTTTGCCGCACAGAGTCCGCGGGGGGATCAGCCCTCCAACGAGTCGTAAGTGATCCAAAATATTTCAATAGTAAGGGTATGCTATCTTTTTCCTCTGAGAAAATAACCACCGCATCTATCTTGCAGTTCGGGCCTCAACCCCTCTCAAATGAGCTCGTCTTCGGGGGATCTTCTTCTAGAGATGATGGAGAGCGAAACGCCTCCCCCGGACTCCTCCACTCCAGAAGCGGGCGACCCTGAAGTGTTGTCGCGGAGGGCCTCTCCAGATCCGGTGAGGCCAGAAGATAATCTTGTAAACCCCCGAAGTCCCCAGTGTCCGGCTCCCGAAGAGAGCATTCGAAAGAGTCTGGCACCGTCTGGTGTGCGGTCAGATGTTCTGAGGGAGTTGGTGGGGCGAGCGACCATCTCAGAAGAGCACCGTACGCTGATGGGTACGGTGATGGAGAGAATCTCGTCCGCTGAAAGCGGATTACATGAAGCCTTTATGAGTCTATTGACAGGCTTTGAGGTATGTGAGATAATATGTGATAGTACTGCACATGTTATAGTAGCCCCTGAGACTCTGGTTGTCGTTGAGAACGGCGGCGAACAGAGGATCATATTCCCAGGCAATAACCAAACTGCCTCTATGTACAGGTGGTGGGAGCTCCGGTGGCTAGCCGGACTAGGGAGTTTGCCCAATTAAAACGGCAACTAGATGCGGCAGACGCCGACATCGAGCTTGTTAACAAGAGGCTTGACGAGGCACAGGGTAAGTGTTATTATCCGGTGAACGCCACATAGTAAGAGCAGCATAATGCCAGTATCTTTAATATGTTGTGGCTGTAGATGGAGCTGCCACCGTGGAAGCCTTGCGGGCGGAACTTGCCCGAGCCAAGGAACAAGCAGGGATTAGTAATGCAGCTGCTTTGAAGGCAGCCGAAGAGTTGAAAGCCGAGAAGGCCGCACATTGCGAGAGCCGGGAGAAGATGGCCAAGATGGCCGTAGAATTAAAAGACACTGCCGACCGTTGCCGGTTCCTTGAAAAAGAAAACCGCGCGAAGGCAAATGACCTTGAGAAGGCCGCGGCGGCAGACAAAGACACCCGTTCTGCTATGGGAGCGAAGAAGGAGGAGCTGCGGGAAGCCGGGGATATTGCGGCTGGGAAACCCTTCATGTTATGGAGGAAGTTCAGAGATCCCCGATATGCCCCTCTGGATCGGCTATGGAGTTCGGCAGATGCGTATATGGATTTGGCGGCGAGCGCTGCCGATGCAGCCAAGTACTTCCAAGGTCAGACAGATCGTGAAGTGGACAAGCTGTTCTGGACGCAATTCCACGTTCCAGAGCGTCTGCTTTCATTGACTGACCAGCTAGCCGAATGGGCCGAACTAAATAGGTTGTCCGGACTCGCCATGAGGTCTGTTGTGGATCAGCTATGGCCGGAAAGGCCAAAGACGAACAACTATTTCAGCTTAGTGCAGCAGTTCCTTGATGCGGTGCCGCGCATTAATGCGATGAAGAGGTCGGCGTGCATAGAAGGCTCGCAGATGGCCCTTGCCCGTGTTAAAGCATACTGGGCGGAGATGGACGCTACCACTGTTGCGGCGGAGGGTTCGGCCATAGGCCGGGTGGCTGCCGAACACTATTTTGAGGAGGTTCTCGAGGGTGCTCATTTGATAGAGGCCCAGTGCTCGAAAAATATTATGTTTGAGTGATATGTATTCTCGTTGTAAGCACAATGCTTTTATGACTTTTTTATAAGGTTATTTTTATACTTTTGCCTGAAAGTAGTATGATGCCTCCTGTGCGGCCGTTTATGTATACTTGTGTATAACCTGAAAGATTGCAGCCGTCGGCTTCAACCCCCATGCATAAAATGTGGGGGTGCTCGCAAAAAACGCGTGTTCACACTTAACCCAATGTCTTGGTCCTATTAAGGAGGTGATAGCGTAGCGAGCGAGGCAACCAGACTATAATGCTTTTAACACTTTCACTTAGCCATAGGAGTTTGACAGTGGGGCTACTAGATAGCCCCTGGTGGCTCCGCACTCTCCCGATCGCGGGGTGCATACATGCCTGGCCGGGAAACGGCCCTTCGTTAAGGCAGAGGAATTCTAACATTCTGATAGGTCACCGAGTGGTTGACCAGTCTCACGCTATATCATGACAGTCAGTTTTTGGCTTTCTCTACTGAGGTGCTCATCCGGATGAACCAGGGCACAATCGCAGTAGTTCTCCTGGTGCTACCTTAGCCGGTAAAGCGGAACATAAGGCACCAAAACACAGGAGCCGGGCAAACCCAACATTTGACCAAAGACAATGATTCGGGGCTGATGCATATAAGGCCAAACTCACGACGCCGAACACTCCGGTCTTTATGGTATAAACCGGGCCCAAATAGTGCCCTTCGTAAGAAACCCCTTGTGCCCAGGTACATGCATTATTCTGACGTGGCCACATGCCAAGACGCCAGCATACTTCTCAAGTGTGCTGAGAATGCGGTGGATATATATATATCAACAAGAGACAGTAAAAAAGGTTTACGCAGGGTCATCCAACATGTTGAGCTTGCCTTATTAATTGCAACGATGACCAAAACTATGTTTGTCAACTCTCAACAACTTTTATTCATCATACTCTTTATATGTGAAGTCATTACTCTCCATAATATCAATATGATCTCTTTATTTCTTTTTATTCCTACTTTTATTCCCTCAAGATCATAGCAAGATAGCAAATCCCTCAACTCGGAACTAATCTTTATTATATATAGCTCACGGACTCGATTACATAGAAGGATCATAAAGCAAAACTCCAAACTAGATCATACTAAAACTTTATTCTACTAGATCAAGATATTACCAAAAGGATCGAACTAAGAAAAAAAAGGTAAAGATAAAAGTGTGATGGTGATACGATACTGGGGTACTCCCCCAAGCTTGGCAGTTGCCAAGGGGAGTTCCCATACTCAATACTCAATTCTCCTTTGGTGGTGAAGAAGAGATCATTGATGACATAGGCTCGTCGTCCAACATCGAGCGAAGGAGGTGCTCCAACTTACGAATAATGCCCTTGAGTGCAGTGATATGCTCTTGCAAGAGAATATTTTCATGAGTTAGATACTTGTTGTGCACCTGAACTATTTCAATCATATTGAAAGCTTCAATTTCAGTAGGGGTAAGAAGATTGTAATGAGGTTGAAGGATGTCTTCTCCTTCTGTTGCCGGAGCTTGATCCTCCGTGGCCTTCTTGATCCCATCATCCTTGTTGATCTCCCCGGGTTCTTCTCTCTTCAGCTCTATCTTCATTAGCCAAGCATCGTCTACCTCGTTGTTGGAGGAGGGGGACGACATGATGCCTGGCCTTGACAACTCTGGCAGAAAACAGCTCGAAACAAAAACAGGAGATAATTGCATGGTACGGTGGTCAAACCCTTCGGGAGATTATATAATGAATTTTTACCGACCAAAAGAAGTATCATGCAAGAAAACGGAGTCCGGAGGGCACACGAGGTGCCCACAAGGCAGGGGGCGCGCCCAGGGCTAGGGTGTGCCCTCCACCTTCGTGGAAGCCTCGTGTCCTTTCCGGACTGCTTCTTATTTTCCTATTTTCTTAAATATTCCAAAACGGAGAAAAATTGCTATTAGAACTATTTTGGAGTCGGTTTACTTACTGTACCATATACCTCTTCCTTTTCGGAGGCTGAAACATTCTGGAAGGTGTCCCTTATATACTCCTCTGGGGTTACGGTTTCAATAACATTAGTTTCAACATTTATAGGATTACCTGAGATATAATGTTTGATTCTTTGACCATTCACCACCCTCGGATTTGCCTTCGAAGTTTTTGATTTTTATGGCACTGGAACGATAAACCTCCTAGATAACGTAAGTACCTTCCCATTTTAGAGAGGAGTTTTCCTGCAAAAAATCTTAAACGAGAGTTGTATAACAATACATAATCACCTACATTAAACTCACGTTTTTGTATCCTTTTGTCATGCTATCTTTTAACTTTTTCTTTAAATAGTTTGGTATTCTCATAGGCCTGGGTTCTCCACTCATCAAGTGAGCTAATGTTAAATTATCTCTTCTCACCGGCAAGTTTGAAATCATAATTGAGCTCTTTAATGGCCCAATATGCCTTATGTTCTAGTTCAAGAGGTAAGTGACATGCTTTTCCATAAACCATTTTATATGTAGACATACCCATAGGATTTTTATATGCAGTTCTATAGGCCCATAATGCATCATCAAGTTTCTTGGACCAATTCTTTCTAGATCTATTAACAGTCTTTTGCAAAATTAATTTAAGCTCTCTATTGCTCAGTTCTACTTGACCACTAGACTATGGGTGATATGGGGATGCAATTCTATGATTAACATCATACTTAGCAAGCATTTTACGAAAGGCACCATGAATAAAATGTGAACCACCATTAGTCATTAAATATCTAGGTACTCCAAACCTTGGAAAAATAACTTCTTTAAGCATCTTAATAGAGGTGTTATGATCAGCACTACTAGTTGGAATAGCTTCTACCCACTTAGTAACATAATCAACAGCAACTAAAATATGTGTATACCCATTAGAGGAAGGAAACGGTCCCATATAATCAAAGCCCCAAACATCAAATGGTTCAATAACAAGTGAATAATGCATAGACGTCTACTAATATTACCAATTCTTTGACATTCATCACAAGACAAGACAAACTTACGGGCATCCTTGAAGAGAGTAGGCCAATAAAAACTGGATTGCAATACCTTATGTGCAGTTCTATCTCCAACATGGTGTCCTCCATAAGCCTCGGAGTGACACTTGCGTAGGATATGTTCCTGTTCATGCTCATGTACACAACGTCTAATAACACCATCTACTCCTTCTTTATAAAGGTGTGGGTCATCCCAGAAGTAATGTCTTAAATCATAGAAATACTTTTTCTTTTGCTGGTATGTGAAACTAGGTGGTATAAATTTAGCAACAATGTAATTGGCATAATCAGCATACCATGGAGCAATACGAGAAGCATTTATGACAGCTAATTGTTCATCAGGAAAGCTATCATCTATAGGTAGTGGGTCATCAAGAACATTCTCTAACCTAGAGAAGTTGTCTGCAATAGGGTTCTCACCTCCTTTTCTATCAATAATATGCAAATCAAATTCTTGTAGTAGGAGAACCCATCTAATAAGTCTAGGTTTAGCATCTTTCTTTTCCATAAGATATTTAATAGCAGCATGATCAGTGTGAATAGTTACTTTAGAATCAACAATATAAGGTCTGAATTTATCACAAGAAAACACAACTGCTAAAAATTCTTTTTCAGTAGTAGCATAATTTCTTTGGGCACTGTCTAGAGTTTTACTAGCATATCGGATAACATTTAATTTCTTATCAACTCTTTGTCCTAAAACAGCACCTACAGCATAATCACTAGCATCACACATATTTTCAAAGGGTAAATTCCAATCAGGTGGTTGAACAATGGGTGCAGAAATTAAAGTTTTCTTAAGTATTTCAAATGCTTCTACACAATCATCATCAAAGACAAAAGGAACATCTTTTTGTAAGAGATTAGTCAGAGGCCTGGAAATTTTTGAGAAGTCTTTAATGAATCTCCTATAAAAACCGGCATGACCAAGGAAACTTCTTATACCTTTAATGTCCTTAGGACACGGCATCTTTTCAATAGCATCAACTTTAGCTTTATCAACTTCAATACCTCTTTCAAAAATTTTATGCCCCAAGACAATACCTTCATTAACCATAAAGTGGCACTTCTCCCAATTCAAGACAAGATTAGTTTCTTCACATCTCTGCAAAACTCGATCAAGGTTGCTTAAGCAATCATCAAAAGAAGTTCCATATACTGAGAAATCTTTCATGAAAACCTCAACAATATTTTCACAAAATTCAGAGAATATAGCAGTCATACATCTTTGAAAGGTAGCAGGTGCATTACATAATCCAAAAGGCATACGTCTATAAGCAAAGGTACCAAAATGGCATGTAAATGTGGTCTTTTCTTGATCCTCTTTTGACACAGGTATTTGAGAGAAACTAGAATAACCGTCTAGAAAGCAAAAATGTGCATGTTTGGATAATCTTTCTAGCATTTGATCAATAAAAGGTAAAGGGTAATGATCCTTTTTAGTAGCTTTATTTAATTTGCGGAAATCAATTACCATTCTATAACCTGTAACAATTCTTTGTGGGATCAATTCATCCTTATCATTAGGAACAACAGTAATACCTCCCTTCTTAGGGACACAATGGACATGACTTACCCACTGAATATCAGCAACGGGATAAATTGTGCCTGCCTCCAGAAGCTTTAGTATTTCTTTTCTTACCACTTCTTTCATCTTAGGATTTACCCATTCTTGGTGATCAACGACCGGTTTAGCATCTTTATCTAATTTTATCTTGTGCTAGCATAGAGTGGGACTAATGCCCTTAAGATCATCCAGAGTATATCCAATAGCAGCACGGTGCTTCTTCAGAGTTTTCAATAATTTCTCTTCTTCCTGCTCTGAAAGATTAGCACTAATAATAATAGGATATATATTCTTTTCATCAAGATAAGCATATTTAAGAGTATCAGGCAATGGTTTAAGCTCAAACGCGGGATCACCCTTGGGTGGAGGAGGATCCCCTAGAATTTCGATAGGCAAGTTGTGTTTCAAAACAGGTCCCTATTTAAAGAATACTTGATCTATTTCCCTTCTTTCATTCATAAACATATCATTTTCATGGTCTAGCAAATATTGTTCTAAAGGATCATTAGGAGGCATGGCAATAGAATCAAGACCAATAATTTCATCTTTACTAGGCAATTATTTATCATGGGGTTGTCTACGAAATTTAGCAAAATTAAAATCATGAGACATATCCCCTAGACCAATAGAAACAATATCCTTTTTGCACTCTATCTTAGCATTAACAGTATTCAAGAAGGGTCGACCAAATATAATGGGACAAAAGTCATCTTGTGGGGAACCAAGAACAAGAAAATCAGCATGATATTTAACTTTCCCACATAGGACTTCAACATCTGCAACAACCCCAATCGGTGAAATAGTATCTCTATTGGGAAGCTTAATTGTAACATCAATACCTTCTAACTCAGCAGGTGCAATATCGTGCATAATTTTTTCATATAAAGAATGAGGTATTGCACTCGCACTAGCACCCATATCATATAAACCATGATAGCAATGATCTCCTATTTTACCAGAAATAACAGGCATGCCTACAATAGGTCTATGTTTATTTTTAGTATCGGGTCTAGCAATTCTAGCAGCTTCATGACAAAAGTAAATAACATGCCCGTCTATATTATCGACCAAGAGATCTTTAACCATAGAAATACTAGGTTCAACTTTAATTTGCTCAGAGGGTGTAGGTGTTCTAGTATTACTCTTATGAACCAAAATTGAAGCTTTAGCATGATCCTTTATTCTATTAGGGAAAGGTGGTTTCTCAATATAAGTGGTAGGAACAATAGGATCAACATTATAAGTGATAGTCTTTTCTTCAACTTTAGTATGTTCAACTACTTTTACTTCAATGGGAGGATGATATTTAAGCCACTTCTCCTTAGGGAGATCAACATGAGTAGCAAATGATTCGCAGAAAGAAGCTACTATCTCAGAGTCAAGTCCATATTTAGTGCTAAATTCACGAAAAGCATCGGTATCCATAAAAGATTTAACACAATCAAACTTAGATGGTATACCTGACTCCTTACCTTCGTCGAGTTCCCAATATTCAGAGTTGCATTTAATTATTTCCAATAAATCCCATCTGAATTCAATAGCCTTCATCATAAAAGATCCAGTACAAGAAGTATCGAGCATGGAGCGATTATTGAGAGAAAGCCGAGCATAAAATTTTTGAATAATAATTTCTCTTGAGAGCTCATGATTGGGGAATGAATATAACATTGACTTAAGCCTCCCCCAAGCTTGAGCGATGCTTTCTCCTTCGCGAGGCCAAAAATTATATATATAATTACGATCATGATGAACCAGATGCATAGGATAAAACTTCTGATGAAATTCCAATTTCAATCAGTTGTTGTTCCATGATCCAATATCATCACATATCCTAAACCATGTCAATGCCTTTCCCTTCAAAGATAAAGGGAAGGCCTTCTTCTTGATAACATCCTCGATCATACCTGCAAGCTTAAATAATCCACAAATTTCATCCACATAGATTAGGTGCAAATCGGGATGCAATGTTCCATCTCCTGTAAAAGGATTAGCTAGCAGTTTCTCTATCATACCCTAAGGAATTTCAAAATAAACATTTTCAGTAGGTTCAGTAGGTTGAGGAGGAACTCTTTGCTCCACTGGTCGGGGTGAAGATACCCCAAACAACCCCCTCAAAGGATTATGTTCCATAGTAACAAGTGACAGTAAATTTCAGCACACTATATAAATGTTTCCTTACCAAATTCTACCTACCAAAGGCGCTTCACTCCCCAGCAATGGCGCCAGAAAAGAGTCTGGATGACCCACAAGTATAGGGGATCTATCTAGTCCTTTTGATAAGTAAGAGTGTCGAACCCAACGAGGAGCAGAAGGAAATGATAAGTAGTTTTCAGTAAGGTATTCTCTGCAAGCACTGAAATTATCAGTAACAGATAGTTTTGTAATAAGGTAATTTGTAATGGGAAACAAGTAATAAAAGTAAATAAGGTGCAGCAAGATGGCCCAATCCTTTTTGTAGCAAAGGACAAGCCTGGACAAACTCTTATATAAAGGAAAGCGCTCCCTAGGACACATGGGAATTATCATCAAGCTAGTTTTCATCACGTTCATATGATTCACGTTCGGTACTTTGATAATTTGATATGTGGGTGGACCGGTGATTGGGTACTGCCCTTACTTGGACAAGCATCCCACTTATGATTAACCCCTCTTGCAAGCATCCGCAACTACAAAAGAAGTATTAAGGTAAACCTAACCATAGCATGAAACATATGGATCCAAATCAGGCCCTTACGAAGCAACGCATAAACTAGGGTTTAAGCTTCTGTCACTCTAGCAACCCATCATCTACTTATTACTTCACAATGCCTTCCCCTAGGCCCAAACAATGGTGAAGTGTCATGTAGTCGATGTTCACATGACACCACTAGAGGAAAGACAACATACATCTCATCAAAATATCGAACGAATACCAAATTCACATGACTACTTATAGCAAGACTTCTCTCATGTCCTCAGGAACAAACATTTTTTTGAGAACTGGTGACAGTGGGAGAGGGTCCCACTGACTTTATATTAAAAGGTTAAAGGGTTAGTACAGTCCAGTACAGTCAAGTCAACCTACATACTACATACAAGTCCACATCTACATGTGTGAAGGAGGGATGAAAGAAAGGTTACAAGAGGAGAAACCCTTAATTACAAAGCAGCAACTAGAGACAAGAGATATGGGGTAAGCTCCTGTTTGGTCCTATGGACCAGCAAGGCAAAATCATTCTTGAATCTGGCCTTCCAAGATCTCAGGGTTGGCTGGATCCCCCTGAAGTGTTTGTCATTCCTTTCCTTCCAAATCCCCCATGCTGCCACCGTGAATATCTCCATGAACATGTGCCCACTCCAAGAGTTTTTACCCTCGTGCAGTAACGTGAGCCTACATTCACCAACTGGTCATTAGATCCCTAAACAATCCCAACATCTTTTACTGAAAGGGCAGTTGAAGAAGAGATGTGT
Source organism: Triticum urartu (assembly GCF_003073215.2). Classification (NCBI taxonomy): domain Eukaryota; kingdom Viridiplantae; phylum Streptophyta; class Magnoliopsida; order Poales; family Poaceae; genus Triticum; species Triticum urartu. The sequence goes on from NC_053028.1 coordinate 460,385,073, forward strand.
AATATGTTCCTCTGATGGGTTTCGACATAATAGGCAGGTGTAATCATCGTTTTGGATTTTGTAGTGCCTCCTTCTCAACATATTTCTGGTGTTCAAACGATCAGCCAACAGCAGCCATGCAAACATCTTCCACTGCATTGTACACTTGGTTTTCCAGATCCAACAAAAGGCCTCGTCCACCTGCATGTTTCTGAAGCAATGTTCATAAAATTTGGTGGCTTTGCATCCATCCCCGCTCCAAACACATTTCCATGTATCCACCCTGTCGGTTAGAGCCACATCCGACATGGTCTGTTGTAGATCTGTCACCTCAAGACGGGCTTCAACCGAGAGGGGAAGGTGGAATACATCACACAATATCTCCGAGGAGAGTAAGGATTGGACTGATATGTCTGGTTCCTTGGCAAATGAAAAGGCCCTCAGGAATGAATGTTGGAGCAAACTATCTTTCCGTTCATCCTTCCAAAAAAGGATCGTGTCACCTGTCCCAACAGACGCCTTGGTAACCCCCCTGTAAATATCAGACAGTTGCATGAGATCTTTCCACCAGAGCGAGTCGCAGGGGTCTTTTGCGTGCGGGGTTTGACCAACATAATATGATCTCCAGATAAGATGAACCCTTGGAACATCTTGCTTGTTATAAAATTTATGAAGTTGTTTCAACAAGAGCCCCTGATTCTGGATTTTGAGGTTTATGATCCCCAAACCTCCTTTGTTTTTTGGCCTACAGAGCAGGTCCCACACCGCCAGCGAGTTGCCTTTAGTACCATCTTCTGTTTTCTTTAGCCACAGGCAAGATCTGCGAAGTTTGTCCAAATGTTCAATGATCTTGGGGTTTATCTTGATGGAGCACATTGCATATATCGCTAATGAGGTTACAACCGAATTTAGAAGTGTCGGTTTGGAGCCATAGTCAAGCAAGGAAACTGCTGCTGGAATTTTCCTCTGTACTGTTGTGACCATGAGCATCAGATCAGTTATTGTGGGGCGGGTTGTTCCCATCGGCAACCCTAAGTACGTGAAAGGCATTTGTCCCACAACACATATAAAAATCGACGCCATCTGTGACGCCGTTACCGGGTCCAAGTTGATCGGAACGAGCATTGATTTATGGAAGTTAATTTTCAGACCTACAGACGTGGCGTAGTCCATCAGAATCCCCTTGAGGACTTGAGCTTGGTTAGAGCAGGCAGGGAACACCACAATTGTGTCGTCGGCGTATTGAATAACTGGGTAGTTATCATCGTGCGATGGAATCGGAAGGAGCAGCTGTCCAGCTCTACATGCATCATTGATCGCCGCTTGCAACAGGTCTGCAGCGAGAACAAATATGAGGGGCGAGAGTGGATCGCCTTGTCTCACTCCACACATGCAGGAGAACTGTTTCCCGGGGGTGCCGTTGAGCAGCACAGATGAAGTTCCTGAGGAGAAAATACATCTGATCCATCCAATCCACTTCTCGTCAAACTCCATGTGTCTCATGATCTCTATCATAGGCTCATGATGTATCGTGTCAAAAGCTTTGACAAAGTCCAACTTGAGTAAACAGCATGCATGTCCCGAAGCCTGACATTGATAGATGTACTCGAAGGCCCAGGCTAAGCAGCCCTAAATCGATCTCCCTTTGAGAAAACCATATTGGTTCTTGTGGATGATCTTGAGAATTACCTTCTATAGTCGATTGGCCAGCAACTTGGTTATCAACTTCAGACAGCAGTTGAGGAGGGTGATAGGCCTGTAATCATACGCAGTCTTGGGTGAGTAGGTTTTCGGGATCAAGGTGATAAACCCAGAATTAAGACTCTGCAGGTCGAGCTTTCAATCATAGAAGTCAGCACACATGGTGTAGAAATCCTGCTTAATAATGTGCCAGCAGGATTTAAGAAAACACCCATTAAAGCCATCTGGGCTAGGGGCACGATCGGATGGCATTTCTTGGACCACTTTATCGACCTCATCATTCATAAAGGGGTTTGTCAATTCCTCAAGCCCTTCCACCTTTTTGATTATCCGTGCAAGATCAAATTTCATCTCATGCGGCGCTGACCTGCCCAACCTGTTTTCATATGTCTGATATAGCTCATGTGCTTTTCCTGCATGACCAGAAACAACCGGTCCATCAGATAGTTTCAGAGATGCAATGGAATTTCTTCTGAAGCGTTCACTAGCCGCCGAATGAAGAATTTAGTGTTGTCTCCCCCACACTGAAACCAGCGCACCGTGTACCTCTTCCTCCAATATTCTCGTTTATAACCAAGAAGGATTACCAAATGTTTTTTAAGGATTTCACATAATTTTTTCTCCGGAGTTGTGAGAGGCCTCAAGTTCTCAATCCCATCCAATTCAAGAAGGGCCCAATTGGAGTTTTCAATGCACAAATTCAACCTGGAGATGTTTTTGCTCCATTTCTTCAGAGCATATCTCAAGTGTTTAAATTTTTTGCAAAGCAGAGCAGCCGAGTTGTGAGCTAAACAACTTTTGTTCCAGGTGGATTGAACAACTTCAAAGAAGCCAGGGTGTGAGATCCAGAAGTTCTCAAATCGGAAGATTTTGGTTTTAGGGACCATTGTTTCAATAGAGATCACACACGGCACATGATTGGAGACTGGTTTTGGGAGTGGTGCCACTGTCATATTGGGGTAGTTAGAGGTCCAATTGGCCGATGTGAAGAGCCAATCGAGTTGCTCTAAAAGTGGATATGTCTGCATGTTACTCCATGTAAACTTCCTCCCTTTGATTGGTAGCTCCACTAGGGCTTGCGATTGGATGAAATCATTGAAGGTGAGCATGTCATTGACATTTCCTCCTGGCTTATTACGATTATCAGGGGCCCTGATATAGTTGAAATCACCACATAATAGCCAGTCCTCGTTGTCTGGAATGTCCACATCAAACAACCAGGAGGTGAAAGTTGCCCTAACGGGGCCATCACACGGGCCGTACACATTAAACATATTCCAGGATTTGGCGGTTTGCAACGAGGTGAACTTAATACCCAGAGCAAACGATTCATAACAGATAACATTGCCCACAAAGATCGAACTATCCCATAAGATGATCAAACCACCAGAGGCCCCTTGAGAGGGCACCACCTCAAATTTATCGAACCATTTAGGACAGAAAGTTCTTACAAAAGACTTATCAAAAGGGGCATGCTTAGTTTCTTGAAGGCAAATAACAGAGCAGCCACTGCTATCGATTGCATTACGCGGAGCCAAAAGTTTATGATCGGAGTTGATCCCCCGAACGTTCTAGCACAACACCTTCCACGCCTTATGCATCAGACTTGGGAGCGTCACGCTCCTGCGCCATCGAGGACGAGAGCAGTTTCTGCTTGCTTAGCTGATTTAGGCGCAGACCACACATATTAGTACCAATAGATTGTATGGTAGAAATAGGTGTGGGGGAGGGATCTCACTGTGTACCTTGTCATTCTTGTCTAAAACACATGGCATGGTGGCAGTAGAAGAACATTGCACGTCAGGAACTTTCCTGGGCTTCACTTTGGACAGCACAAGCTTTCTGTGAGACACCGGTGGCACCTTAAACCCATCATACTTATTAGATCGCGCACTCCGGTGCAGCATAATAGTATCCACATGTGCATGTTCATTGGATAATAAAGAGCCAATATGAGCAGCAACCGAGCGAGATACCAACATGTTCTGCTCATCAGCAGAAGTAGGCTCAACTGGATCTGCCGCAGTGTTGAAGCAGCTCTTGTCAATGATGATATCAGTAAGGGAAGATTTGTAGATGAGGGCAAACACATCTGGCTCTGGGGAGATGGAGTTCATCAGAGCATTACAGAGCACATTAAGTTGCTCCTGCATGAATGTGAATAGATTAAGTGGCAAGAAAGCGCCTTCAGGGTACACAGCAGGAAGGAGCGACTTTGTATAAATCCTTTTCAACATGCTGCCAATCCAACGCAGCAGATTGGCGTCTGTAGTTATCAGCAGAGAAACTGAAGCACCACCAGCCCTGACAAAAGCAAACGCACAGTTGGGACCCCATTGATAAAATTGTCTGCCAGTTCCTCAACCTGAGAGAATTCAGACCAAACATCTGACAGATTATCCACAATATTGTGCTCCTGGTGTACACCATCCATAAGAGAGGGGCCATCATACTCAAAGAATGTTCTGAAACTAAATCCAGTGTAAGGTGGTGGGATTATCGGCCATGCTGCCCATCCATTTTCCTGTACCTCATCTTGCACCTGACCAACAGCATTCCACAGCTGCTCATTGGCTGCTTGCTGTGCTTCCATATCATTGATCCTGGCTTGCTGCCTCAGAGTATAGTAAGGCAATTGATAGGGGTGTGGGGAAGCATTGAGGAGAGGTGGGGCATCCTCGTTATCTACCAACCCAGGCACAGTGTCTCTGCCATTCAGAACATAGACAGGGACTGACCAAGATTGGCCCAGTCCAGGAAGCATGCCCACTCTAGAAACCACCAAGCTATGGGGTACTTGCGCCACATCCTTGATGTGGCATTTGACCAGAACCCTAGCTTTGTTCTCATTAGGCCGGGGCCAAACTATCAGCTTCCCAAAGTTGGAGACAGCCTTGTGCACATAGTGCTCAGTCATATAATCCATCGGAAAGGCTAACATCATAATCCAAACTTCATATTGAAACGCGGGCATCCGCATATTAATGCCTTCATCATGAGGTGTGAGGGTGAAGTAAGAATCCTCATCTATAGCATGCGGGCCTTCTCTAATGGCCTCATCCCGGCTCTGCACATCCTCAAAAGCAATGCAACCAATGCCAAACGGATAGACAAACTCATCTGAAATCTGATACTCCAGATCTTCCATAATGATGCTGCAAATCTCCTCTAACCAAAATCTCTTGTGATGATCGGGAGGAGGAGGCTAAATCGAGATGATAGCATACCTGTCATGGTTCAAGGGCGGGTCATCCACCACCATGACACTCCTCTAGAGCCAATGATCAGGCCCTCGTTCAATGTTGGCACCGAGCAGGGCGAACGCGAACGGCCTGACTGGAAAGTTCACCATCTTGTTGCCGGAGTAGATCACCGGCGCAGCAGAGTTCTTGGATGGCGATGGAGGAGCGAGTTTGGAAGAGGTAAAGGTGGTTTTGGAAACAGGGGAGACTGGATAGGATTGGGTCCCTCGGGCGGTGGAGTTGACAGCTGAAGCAGGGGGGAGGCGTATCGGCATGCAATGAGAAGTCGCCACGTCAACACGTGGTGAGATATTCTGTTTTACTTGCCAAACTGACCTCTGATTATCTTCTAAAGCGTTATGATTTCCACGATTTTGTTTATGGGAACCAATAGGAAAAATCCCATCCTTGGTAATAAACCCAGAAGGCCTAGAAGCGGGTATGGGCTGCCATTTATACTCGGGCCAGTGTTGCTGTTGACCATGGGCTATGTGGCCAAAAGAGTCACACGAAACACACCGTATGAGACCGGGGCATTGGTTTACTTGGTGCTCTTTTCGACGACAGGCACGGCATGCAGGATTACGGCCCAACATGCATGCATCTTCCATCGAACGTGGCATATGGCAGGTGCAAAAAAGCTCTAACTGAACACATCTTTGGCAAAACTTACCGGGGCAATCTGCAACCAAATGGCCATGTCGAGAGAAATTCAAACACTTGAATAACCTGGCATCAATATAATCTTGAGTAGGCACATCCTTAATCTGAACCATAGCTTTAACCTCATTATCTGAATATCCAGCTTGCCGCCCATCCATAATGTGAAGTAACTTTTCATCCGGGATAGACTGCCAGTAGGATTCTCTGAACTGCGGGCCACGAAAAGATGTACGAGCATTCGGCATGATATCTTTCTGATTGAGAACAAAATCACCCAACCGAATGGGCAAATCAGGATCCGGAATAATAGGGAAGTTGAACTTTCCAAACAGAATACCCTCAGTGGTCGTGGAGGTATGCAAACTCATCGCTGGCAGCTTTGTGGAATGTGAATTAATCATCAACTGCTGATCCCGAAGCCATTTAGATCGTATAGCGATCGGTTGTAGCCGCACCTCAGGAAGATGTTCATCGACATGCCAACTCCTATCCGAGTGATCCACACAGGAGAGTGTTGGGGAACGTAGCAGAAATTCAAAATTTTCTTACGTGTCACCAAGATCTATCTATGGAGAAACCAGCAACGAGGGGAAGGAGAGTGCATCTACATACCCTTGTAGATCGCTAAGCGGAAGCATTCAAGAGAACGGGGTTGAAGGAGTCATACTCGTCGTGATCCAAATCACCGGAGATCCTAGTGCTGAACGGACGGCACCTCCGCGTTCAACACACGTACAACCCGACGACGTCTCCCATGCCTTGATCTAGCAAGGAGAGAGGGAGAGGTTGAGGAAGACTCCATCCAGCAGCAGCACAACAGCATGGTGATGGTGGAGGAGCGTGGTACTCCAGCAGGGCTTCGCCAAGCACCGCAAGAGATGAGGAGGAAGAGGGGTAGGGCTGCGCCAAGAAGG